>NC_092876.1:172483569-172786423 GCF_028372415.1 Notamacropus eugenii | reverse complement strand
ATGACCAAGCTTGGCCCTAAGTAGTATTTCCAATTCCTAGTAGACATTAATCTTCAGGATCTGGGAATGAGAAATGAGAATTTTTATTTATATGGCTTTAAATTACAATGAATTACTATAATTATAAACAGTAAATCACTTTTCTGGGAGGTTATAGTAAAATTTTAAGAAGTTTTCAGTTTAAAAAAGATATGGTAATAAATGATTATTAATATGAACCAATTTAATGTGACCATGACTTAAAATATATCTAGCAAAAAACTACTCTTACTCTTACTCTTTCTTAAAATATTTCCCACATTCTTTATACTTCTTACTATTATGGGTATTTTAGCATCTTGTTTAAAAAATAAAAAATATTAAGTTTCATAGTATTTACAAAGAACTAAGGTGAATATAGTCTAAGGTGAATTTTCAAACATTGGGAATAGGCAACAAACATTACTACGTAGTATTCAAAGAATGTAACACTAAGATCTCCTAGCAAGGGTAACAGAATTACACAGAATCACAAGTCAAAATTGTCAGTCAAAGGACTCATTTTGCTTCTAAAATTTCTATTCTTTAGAAAATCACTTATAGAATTTGTATAAAGAATAGTAGTCATATAAACTTGTTAATATCTATTTTTCTTAAAAGAATGGCTCACCATTAGTGGTAGACAGCCAGGAAAATAACCTTAGTAGAATGACAACAGTTCCAAGCAAAATTGAATGATTAGATTGTTGCTATTTCTCTCTGTTGTGTTCCTGTCCTGTTTCCCACCTTTGATTCCATATGTCAGCATTTCCTACTCTTCCTTTTGACTCAGTGCCAATGGATTCCTTCAAACCAACAATGTCTCTGTTGACCTTTAATTCTCACAGAACTATAAGACTATTCCCCAGTTTCTCAATGATTTTTCTCAGGATTCAAGATTCAAAAAATATATATAAATCTCTTTTAAAATTCTGAGAAGGAATTTTCACATGAAAACACTGGATTCAAAGAAGGGAGATGAGAATGCATTCTCCTGTTCTTTTCAGAGGTAGAAGACTTTGGGTGTTGAGCAATGCATATATGCAGATCTCACAATACATTGGTAAGTTTTGTTGAAATGCTTTCTTTTCCTCTTATTATTTTTGTATTAAAGAGAGAGTTCTCTACACAGAGGAAGGAGGGGTATATTAGAAAATGAGGTACATAAAAAGAGACAAATAAACATTTTAAATTAAATAATTCATTTTAGAATTTTACTAAAGATTCGACATCAAGGTCTTTAGTTCATAATTGGTGTGCTCCTTTCCCATTTTTAAAACTGGAAAAATATTTGCCTATCTCCATTCTTGAGGAGTGTATAATCTAAAGGGAGAGATACCATGTACATAAATATGTGCAAAGCAAGCTAAATACAGGATAAATAGGAAATAATTAACAGAGGGAAGACACTAGAATTAAGAAGATTGGATTTCATATTTTATTCTAGTAAAAAGGGGGATTTTAGTTGGGACTTAGAGAAAGTCAGGGAGCTCAAAAGTCGGAGAGAAGACAGAAGTGGTAGGCACAAGAAAACCAAGAAAATAAGGGCCAAGAAATTGTCTAGTTCATGAAACAGCCAGGAAACCAGTGTCACTGCCTTAAAGAGTATGGTCTGGGGAGAAAGGAGCAAGAAGAAAAATAGGAGGGGCTAGATTATGAAAAGCTTTGAATACCAAACAGAGCATTTTGTATTTGTTCCTAGAAGAAACAAGAAGCCACTGGAGTTTATTGAGTAGGGGGCGGGGAGAGTGACATGGTTAGACCTGCACTTTAGGAAAATCACTTGGCTGAATAGAGGTTGAATTGAAGTAGGAAGAATCTTGAAGCCAACAGACCCACCAGCAAGCTACTATGATAGTCCAGATGTGAGGTGATGAGAACTTGCAGTAGAGTGGTGGTAGTATAAGAAGTAGAGTGGTGGTAGTATAAGAGAAGAGAGGGAGGTATATTCAAGAGATGTTGCAAAGGTGAAATCTATAGGCCTTGGCAACAGCTTAAATAAAAGCATGAGAGATAGTAAGGAGTCCAGAATGACTTGTAGATTGTGAGCCTAAGAGACTAGGAAGATAGTTTTGCCCTCTATAATAATAGTTGACCATTAAGCACTTCTCCCACCATTTTTATCTCTGTGAACCTCAGGTTCACAGATTTCCAAACAGGTGTATACCTTCCTGATGTGTAATATTAATATATATATATATATATATATATATATATACATATAATATGTATAATATTAGTATATATCTTCTATCTGACCTGCTTCTTTTGAATAAGATATAGCTTTTCTATCTTCTACTCACAAGTGTTAGCCCACCAAATCTCAGTCATATAATTGCCCTTGGTCAATCTTATAAGTCACAAACTAGGGAACTGGCCAACAAATAAATCTCAGTCATATTGATTTTGGAATAGTTAAACAAGTTGTCATAAATTGATACAATGGAATGTTGCTGTACAGTAAAAAAAATTAATATGATGAATACAGAGAAGTATGGGAATACATGAATTGATGGAAAGTGAAATAAAATGCAGGAAAACAATAATATATGCACTGATTACCAAAATGTAAATAGAAGGAGGAACCTTTACACTTGATCAAAACCCCAGCCCAAAAATACGAGAATATTCAGTTCTTTTTCCTTCCTGGCAACAGCAACAGTTTGGTTTTTTTTATCCCTGGTGGTATTTGTCTGGGTAGCCAATGGCACAGATAACATCTGAGAAAGAAACCTGGCTAGAATGCTACCAACATAAAAGGCTATTGTCTCCTCTGGAGATATTTTGTGAGACAAACTCATGCACCAATGCCTAGTGAAGTTTCCTTCCTACCTAGTCCATACTGGCCTCCTCCACTTCAGGTCTGGATCACTTCTTTAAACTCCATGTAATATGCTCTACCTGATCCTCTGGATTTGTTCATTCTCTGCTTGATTCTCATGTAACATTCTGATTATTCTTTGAGTTAATGGTTTAGGCCATATCCTTTCCCCCAAATGTGCTATTTCTTTTTTAAGCCTGTGAATGGGACCAGATTGTGAAGAACTTTGAAAGTTAAAAAGAGGAATTTATATTTTACCCTAGAAGCAATAGGGAGCAATTGGAGTTGATTAAATAGGGGGATTGTGATCATATCTGCTACTGAGGGCACTTGCTTTGGTAGTAATGTTCAAAGGCAGCCATTTGGTTTTCTCCTCTGTCATGGCTATAGTACATGCTGACTCTTCAGCCTTCATGGTTCTCTGCAGAGGCCACATGGATACACAGGCCTCTATTTAGTTCCTTTATGCAGCTCAGAATATCCATCTCTTCTTACTAGAGCCATATGTTTTCTCTTACATGTGGCAAAGTGGTTAGAGAGCTGGGGCTGGGGGCAGAAAGACCTGAGTTCAAAACTAGTCTCAGATGTGAACTTAGGATCACTTAAAGTCTGTCTCAGTTTCTTCATCTGATAAAGATAATTATGCATTTACCTCTGGGGTCATTGTGAGGATCAAATGAAATACTCTCTGTAAATAGTATTTTGTAAACCTAGCACCCTATGCAAATGCTAGTTATTACTTTTATTGGGAGGAGAATGGACTAGCACCTCTGGTGTTTTTCAGGGCTGCCCAACCACCTTGGGTGTTTGCCTGCCACCCAGCTCTCACCTGTGGCCCCAAGAAACTGTTGCACGTGCTGTACCTCAGTAAAACCATCTCAGCAGACAGGTTACCCCAGGTTGAAGGTAAGCAGTAGGCCTCAAAGCCATAGGCGAATTGGGTGGGGGGAGGAGCAGAAATAGGTAGATGAGAACAATTTGTTCCAATGGGTCATGGGGGCATGGAAGCATGTGCTATGGTTTGCCTACAGCTTGGGAAGACACAGAAGACACAGAGGTCATCCACTACATCCGGAACCACCAAAAGTTGTCTTGACTTTAGTCCTGCCACCGGACTCCAATGATTCTGGGAGAGAGAGTGAAGTTAATGACTTCACATAACTCTGACTTACTCAAATCCAATCTTCATACAATTCAAAAAACATCACCCACACCATTTTATTATTCTATTTCATTATTTTATTATTTTACTATTCAACTAAGTTACGATTTTACCTACCTTGGAGTCCTGTGTCAACAGGCAAATGAAATAGTGGCAAGTGTGGATACAATGGGGAGCTGTCATCACAAGCTTCACACAGGAGGCCCAAGCCATAGGGTCATCTTCTCACTGCACTGAAACAGCAGTGGCATTAGGCAGTCCCTGGAGTTCTGAGTAACTTTATTTAAAGACAACTCTGCTCACTTCCTAGCAAGAGGAAGGGGCTAGAAAAGGTGCTTTAAAAATTATCGGCTTCACCCAACACTGGCCTGCTTACCAAAGCAGGCAGATCTCACTCTGGGGTCAAAACACACAAAAAAATGTACAAAAAATTTTGCAAAGATGACTCCACTCACCACTGATAAATGGAATATGTGCACAATCATGGACAACATGAAATCTAGTAGGCCTGAAAGACAAACACCTCTTTTTAATAACACTCAAGGACAACATGAAAACCAACAGGCCTGAAAGAAAACCACCTCTTGCTTTAATACAATTGAGCAAGTACCATATCCAAATAGCAGCCTGAAGTGAAACAAGACTGGTACATGAAGGCCAGCTTACTTACTGAAGTTGGAGCTGGATATACATTTTTCTGGAGTGGTACTGTGATGAGGGATGCCATGAAGCTATCTTAGGTTTCAAAATCAGATCTTATCTAGTCAGTAAGTTTACATGCCTTCCAAAAGGAGTGAATGACAGTTTCATGACAATAAGACTGCCACTTGTAGGAAGTATCATGCTCTCACCATGATGAACTCTGATGACGTCAAAGAAAAATGTTATGAAGATCCGGAGACCCTCATCATCAATGTGCCAAAAGAGGACAAGCTTGTCATTCTGGATCACTTCAACACCAGGGTGTGCATAGACTATCAGACATGCCAGGGAGTCCTTTGGAGGAATGGAGTCAGAAACAAGTCATTTATTACTGAAGACTTATGTATCTCATGATCTTCTCATCATGAACATTGTCATTGGTTTACCTAAACACAACAAAATGTCATGGATGCACCCTCACTGCAGACATTAGCATTTAATAGACTATGTCATTATAAAGAAATGAGTCAAATAGTATGTGAAAGTGATGAAGGCAATATGTGATTCAGAGTGCTGGACCAGATTGCATAGGTTTAATTAAGTTAGTTAAATAATTAGTTAAGTATAGGCTTATCCTCTCCAAGTTAAACATTCTCATTCAATGAAAACAGAGGTCCCAAGGCATGATGACTCAGCATCAACCAATTAGAGCACTTCTTTCTGGATGAACTGTTCCTTGTTGACTTGGAGGGGAAATTGAGCCAACACACATTTGGCAACAGTGAAGTAGAAAAGAAGTAGGTAGCTTTTGGAGATTTGGTGTACAGCACCATATTTGCTTATCTGGGCTAGAACACTCACAAACATCAGGATTGGTTTCATGAAAATGATGGGAAATTTCAGAATCTACTAAATAAAAAATGAGATTTCCACAGGGTTTACCAAAAGTAGAGTTTGTCTACCTCTAAGAAGGCAGCACTTTAACTCCATCAAAAGAAAAGTGCAAGCAAAGTTTAGAAAAATGCAAGATTCTTGGCTCAGTAAAAAGCCAGATGAGATTCACCTTTGTTCTGAAATAACAATCTAAAATGCATCTACAATACCATGAAGCCTGTTTATGGGCCAAAGACCTTTGATGTATCTCAACTCCTCAGAGTGATGGAGCCACACTGATCAGAGATAAAGATATGATCCTGGAGAGATGGGCTGAACACTTACATGGTGTTCTCAACAGACCATCATAAAGCAATGCTGAAAGCATGGACCATTTACCTCAGGTTGAAGTCAATCGCACTGTAGCTGAAATTCCAACTGAAGAGGTTTTGAATGTACCTCTCATGTAGTTTTGATCCCATTCCAGCTGAGATTTATGATGTGGGGGTTCCATGCTCAAGAACTGACTGAAATCTTCTAGTTTATATGACAAGAGGAGGTTATCCCCAGGAGATCAAGGCTGCCTCCATTGTCCATCTCTATAAATGAAAGGGAAATAAGTTGTCCTGTGACAATCATGGGGGACGGGGATCTTTTAGTCATTGCCAGCAAGATTCTTGCCAGAGTCCTCCTTCATCAATTGGTCCTTCATCTGAAGGATGGTTATCTGCCTAAGAGCCAGTGTGGCATCAGAAAGGACTGAGGAATGGTCGATATGGTATTTGCTGCCCAACAACTCCAAGTGAAACACCAGCTACAGAACAGAGTTCTGTACACAATGTTCATCGATGTTATCAAGGTCTTTGATACTATCAGTCATGAGGGCTTGGGGAAATTCTTGGCAAAATTTGGTTGCCCTGAGGTCATCAGTATTGTACATCAGTTTCATGATGGTATGTTTACATAGGTTCTGGATATTGGACAATGCTCTCACACTTTCCCAGTCACCACTGAAGCAAAGCAGGACTGTGTGTTTGTTCACATGCTTTTTAGCTTAATATTTTCAGCCATGTTGTCAGATGCCTTTAACAAGGACAAAAATACATCAAGGTCAGCTAACAAACTGATGATAAATTATTTAACTTGAAAAGGCTGCAAATCAAGACTGAAGTAGAGGGAGAGTTGATGCACAACTTTCTGTTTGTAGATGATTTTGCCTTCAGTGCAGCCTCTGTGGCTGACATGTAACAAAGTATGTATTGATTCCTTGCTGCTTGTGCTAATTTTAGCCAGACAATTAACACCAAGGAAAATACACGTTCTCTACCAGCTAACACTACACCATCCATATGTGGAACCATCAGTTAAAGTAAATGGAGAAATTTTGAACACCATGGATAAGTTCACTCACCTTGGCAGTATCCTTCCCAGGAATGCACACATAGATGACAAGGTTGATGTATGCATTGCCATAGCTAGCTCAATGTTTGGGAGCTTCAAAGGAAAGTATGGGAGAGAAGAGATATTGGGATGCCTCACCAAACTGATGGTGTACAGAGACATTCTGCTGACCTCAGTATTGTTTGCTATGAAACCTGGACAATCTACTAATGCCATGCCAGAAAACTGAACCACTTCTACATGAATTAGGAAGATTCTGAAAATCACCTGAAAAGATTAGGTACCAGACATTGAAGTTCTTTCTCGAGTTGGATTGCCAGGTATTCAAACTCTACTGCAGACAGTACAACTCTGATGACTTGGTCACATTGTTCAAATGCCAAATAGACCTTTGCCTAAAAGATTATTTTACAAGGAACTCACACAAGGCAAATGCTCACATGGAGGTCAGAAGAAACAACACAAGGACAGCCTCAAGGTCTCTCTGAAGAACTTTGATATTGATTGCAAGACATGGGAGGCAGGAACAACCAGCAAGATATGCCTGTATCAAAGAAGGCACTATGCTCCATGAGCAAAGCAGCATTGCAGTAGCTCCAAAGAAATGTGAGAAACTCAAATCTAAAGACATATCCACCCCAAATGCTCATACAGACTATTTGCGCCCAACCTGTGGCAGAGGCTTCCTAGCTTGACCATAGCCAGATACACTACACATCAACCCCATCATTAGGATGTCATTTTGGTCCTCTTCTGATAGGAAGGACAACAATGATATCATTATTGTTATTATTATATTGCCTTAGGGGTGCACTGTAACTGCTGTTTGTCCTTGCTCTCAAAGAGGATCAATGACATCAGGAAGGTGATGTCTTGATTTGCAGATGAATTGAATTTGAGTATGGCAGAGCTTTGCAAAGTCATCAGCCCCACTCTCTCCTCTCCTCTGGTCATTGAAGTCCACTGAAAAGACATAGGTCAGGGTGACTACTGATAGTCACAGATGTAGTACAGGACCGTGGCCTTTTAAGCTAAGAGGTCTTTCCCAGATCTCAGTTTGTCTGAGACAACACCCATTCAGTGACTGAAGGTTGTTAGTGGAAGTAAGAATGGCAAAGGGAATTTACCTGCATATTTACTACACTATTATATCTACCAACCATTTGATACTGGTTCTAATTCCTAGAATCACAAATCATTTCATTCCAATGCAGGAAAAGAAGTCAGAAGTCATCTATTCAAATGCTAACACAATGGGTGAACCCTGATTAGAGCATCCTTGATGACTGGACAACTGCTTTCACTTAAGGACTTCTAGTGACAAAGAACTCACTGCCTCACCAATCAGCCCAATTTTCCTTGGATATGTTTAATAGTTATACTGTTTTTCTTTACTTGAACTGAAATTCTTCTCCTCTTTAACTTCTACTCACTGCTTCTAACTCTACCCTCTAGAGCCAAGATGAAAAAAAAACATCCTTATTTCACATAACAATCTTCAAATATTTAAAGACAGCTATCATACCTTCTATATCTTCTCTTTCTCTAAGGTTAATCATCCCTAGTTCTTTCATCCAAGCCTCATTTGAGGGAATTTTTTGGTTCTTTTATCATTGTAGCTGCAAACATTTGAATTCAGTCAACTTATCAATATTTCTCATACAAAATAGCACCCAGAACTAAACAAAGTTTTCCAGGTGTTGCCTGACTAGGTATAACAGAAAGCACTCCTACAGACACAGAGGGGCCTGCTATCACTGGTTCTTAGATCTGCATTCATAAAAGGAAAGGCAACTTTTGAAGGGTTAACAATCTCCTTTAATCAAGCACATATATCATTCACCTAGTTCAGGGGGAAAAGTCAGCACTCTAAACTTCAGAAAAAATACAGAGAAATCAAAGATCAACAGACATGGCTTCCAACTGTCTGACCATAATCAGAACATATATCACAAATCAACAGACAAGTCCAACTGTCTGACCATAGTTACCAGAGAGGGAAGCACCAACACCCAGGTTTTCAAAGCCAGGGGACTCCTTGGCAGCTTTCCAGAGTCTCCTCTGGCCAAACAAAACACTTCCAGTCAATAAGACCCAAGGCAAAACCTCACCCTCAAAGTATTTATACATTTATACATTTTTTAGAGCCAGAGGACTTGAGAACCAGTGCCTCATTAACAAAAGGTATGGGCTTTCCTACAAATCTTCCCTAATCAAACTCCCCTTAATAGGCAGACCCATTTATGGGTGATGAAGAATTTTAATCACATAAAAACAACATAAATACCTAAACTGTCTCTAGTTAAAGAAACTCTGTACCTTACTCCTAGTAAAGACTCTTCCTTGATAAAGGCAAGATTCAATCTTATTAACTTCTCCAACCATTTTATCTATCCAGCTACAAAGTTGTTCATCTTTCTAATAAGCTAGAGCAAAAGGGAAGCCATCCTTCAATCCTTGCCAAAATTTCCTAAGGAAAGAGGGTCCAAGTTTTGCTTATCACACCCATAGTTTTTAATGGTCTGAAACAGTAACACAAACATGGTATATTCCTTCCAGGTCACTGAAACCATTCCCTCTTTTCCATACTTCTTAGATGTTTAGATGTGAGATCTTCTTGACTGTTCAGCTATCATCTTATGACAGATCGCCTTTTTTTTTTTTTTTGCTTTATCTATTCACAACCACTGAATTCTGCTTGTCCAAAGGCTCTGAGAACCCAGTAAAGGTGACTAGACTTTCTCACCTTTCCTAGTACTCATTCAATCCCTTTTCACTTTTGCCTCTGCTGCTACTGCCAAACTGCCTCTTTGCCATAGTTCAAAACTCCCTGATGTCACACATATTTACTGCTCCAATGCTCCATGGAGCCCACAAAGGTCATTTCATTTTGGTGACTTCTATGTGGAACATAGTAATACATTCCTAAACTTAAATTGGCTGTCACCCTCAGCTGAAGTATATAAAGCTGGAGCCCAGGGAGCATGGAATAACGACTGCTGCTCTAGCCATATCATCTACTCAACTCTCCCTGGATTCTCTGCTCCTTGTAAGAGGATGAGCAAGTTCATCTTTTCTATCCTCTTCCTGCTTTGCCTTATAGCTGGTGAGTCCTCTGCATGATCTCCAAAGGGAGAGTAAAGGGGCTGAAGTCAGGAATCTCAAGAGGTTCTTAGGGCCTAAAAAAGAGTTTTTAGGACTCTCTAGAATGTATCCCATCATTCTCAGTCAAGTCTGTTATGGAGACCACAGTTAACTCATCCTTTTCCTTCTTATCTATCTCTTCTCTGCAAGGATATATGAAACCATATGCTTCCTCTCCATACATTCTCATGTTTGCCTTCCTCTCCCCTGCCCATTTAATTCAGTCTTTTTCCTCCCATTCATTCTGTTGCTGTGCCTTCTATAATTTTAGAAGGGTTTGGGTGACAGAATTCTGAGACAGCAATGGAGCTGTACCCTAAGCTCAGCATTTTGGGAAGGGAGACTGGTATAGTGACTAGAGCTGCACTGCAAGGTGGTGCAGTGGATAGAGTGCTGGACCTGGAAAAAGAAAGATCCTGTGCTCAAATCTAGCTTCAGTCACTTACTAGCTGTGTGACCTTAGGCAAGTTATTTAACTTCTGTTTGTCTCATTTTCCTCAGTTATGTAATGTGGGTAACAATAACACCTACCTTGTGCAGCTGTTGTAAGAATCAAAGAAGATATTTTTTGTAAAAAGCATTTGGTGAGGTCTAATACGCTGCAAACACTATATAAATATTAGCTTTCCTAGTCTATCATTATTAAAGGATCAAGAACTTACATTTTATAGCAATTTTACCCATGTCTTCTGTCTCCACCTCTTCATGACTACTCTCAACCACCCCCACAACACACACAACAATGTGAAAAAGGAATTCCTCCTTTCCCTCTGAGTAAAAGGAAATAAACGTATGGAAAAGGCAGCACATGCAGTATGATATGCCCTGGGTTATCATTGACAATAGGAATGTCTCTGAGGCAGCTAAGCCATTCAAAATCCATTTCAGTGGACCTCACAATAGACCTCAAAGTTCATGGATGGGAAAGAGCCACTCATCAATCTCTCTCCAGGGACTAATTCTTCCGGAATGATTTCTTTCAGGTCAGGAAACAGCTTTAAACATAACTGAGCCCTAGAAGTCACTTTCAACTCTAAATCTATGATCATACTGTCTCCCCTCAATAGGCTGTAAGCTCCTCGAGAGCAGGGACTTTGTTTTTTGCCTTTGGGCCTCCAGAATTGAACACAGTGCCTGGAATATAATAATGTCTTAATAAATAATTGTTAACGACAGCTGAGTGATCAGTAGAGTACAGCTCCTTTTTTTGTTCTTTTTCTGTTTCCTAATTTGCCCAACACACCAATGATGCCTTTTGGCTAAAGATTCATTGACTTTCTTGTCTTCTAGAAGATGTCCGAGGACAAGACATTCCTGATAAATTATGGGGAAATCATTTCCTAAATAAAGTCAACACTACACCAGGAGGTAAGCAGAACTAAAATCCTCTCATCTCTACCTTTCTCCCCCACTAAGAGAGTGATATGAACCCCACTTATTCCTTAGCATGGCAATTACCTTCCTTATCCCTCTCCCACCAAAAAATAAATTAAAATCACATCATAGATTTAAAACTGTAAGGGACTTTGGGTGTCACAGAGTCCAGTCCATTCATTTTACATTTGAGGAAACTGAGACTTAAAGAGGCTAAATAGCTCTTCCAAAGACACACATCTATTAAGTGGCAGATTTATGACACTGTTAAAGAGGATGAAGCCAGTGTCTGAGGGTCATGAAGCTTGCTTCAATGAATGGATAAATTTAGGGTAGAATTTCAAAGCGATAAGATTGTAAAATGAATTGACCCTCTGTGATTCTTTAATCTCCTTTGAACAAAGCACTAAAGAATGACAAATACCAGTGGAATATACAGGAAGTGCAGATTAGGAAACATCTTGAGAACCATCAGCTCATCAGTTCTCTGAACTTACATTTGGGCAACACTTTGATCAAAGTTCTGTAGTCTTTCAGTGTTGAATTTCTTGGCATTATTGTGACATAAATCATTATTCCTGGGGGGTTTTTTACCATAAAACATTACCATCCACATAAAACACTGAGGTTGAAGCCTAAGTTGACTAGAATGGGGGGGGTAGCCCATGACTCACTCCTTTCAGGTTAGTCTCAATAATCAAGAAAGAAAGAAAAGGGGAGAGAGAAGGGAAGAAGCAGATATTAGAAAAAGTAGAGAGGATAGTGGGATTTGAGGTAGGGGGTGCCTCAAAGAAATCTTAAGGGATATTGATAGAAATTGGGACTGTGACACCAGGGAAGGAGCCAAGAGAGATATCATAGACAAGTTCAAAGATGGTGATAAAAAGATGAACTTTGGTGCTGACAATAAAGGATAATTAACACAATCTCCTTTTATCACAGTATCATAGATTTAGAGGTGGGAGGAGACTTAAAGGTCATCTAATTCAACCCCCACATTTTACAGATAAGGAAACTAAGCCCAGAGAATTTAAGTGACTCACCACAAATAATTAACAAAGCCGAGATTCAAACCTGTGGTCTTAAACACTGAGATGAGCCTTCTTTCTTCTCCACTTTGTTGCCTCTCTCACAGAATATTCCTATCCTAAGATTCACTTTCAATGAAGCATAATAAGATAACCCCACACAACACTCTATCTATACTGATTACTATATCCATATTGATTAACTATAATCTATGACTCCTCAAGACATTCTCCTTCCTTCCTCAATTATTTCAGTGCCTGGATCACACAGTCTTTCTACCTCAATTTCTGCCCTCATACCAGAGGACATCAGTTTTCGCATTGTTATTCCCTCAAATATTCTAACTTCCTAGTTCCTCATTCTACTTAGTTCTCAAGACCCACTCCTCCACTCCAACTCCCAGTACACAAAAAGATAAACGTACCCTGGTCTTTTCATCACCTACAACTGTTCCACTTTCGCGTTTGTGAATTCCAAAATCTCTATCTAATCATAACATTTTATCATTCCATTTTGCCTTCTATCTTAAAATCCCTAACCCTGTTCTTTGCCTTAACTGTGACCTCCTATACCTATATCCCTCTGTTCTTTCCCAAACCATCATTTCTGCCCTAGTGACACTTTCCTGTCTTCACAACTTGATGAATCAGTTCAACTCCACACTATCCCATACTCTCAAATCCATGTATTATTTGTTGCCAATCATGTCTTGAAGCTCCAACTTTAAATTGTTCCCTTTGTTGTTGCTGTTTGGTTGTTTCAGTCATGCCTCACGTCTTCCCAACCCCATGTGGGGTTTTCTTGGCCAAGATATTGGAGTGGTTTGCCATTTCCTTCTTCATTTCATTTTACAGAAGAGGAAACATAGGCAAACAAGATTAAATGATTTGCCCAGAGTCACACAGCTAGTAAGTGTCTGAAGTCAGATTTGAATTCAGGAAGATGAGTCTTCCTAATTCCAGGCCCACCACCCAACTGCCCCAAGATTGTTCCCACAATCCTCTGACTTCGCTCCTGTTTTCCTATTCATGTACTACTCAATAGAGATGAAGAAAAGAATGAAATTGTGTTGACAGGGTCTACTCTGATTTAATATTACATAATCTCAACTGAGCCTTTACTGCAGTAAGGAAATCCTTCTATGTCTCCCTAATGAATTCACTATTCCACTAAGCACAGTGACTAATGCTTTCATCCCTCCTCAAGCTTCTTATGGCACTTACCATAAAATCTTACTTCATTCTAGTCTTAGACTTTATTCTCTTAAATATACCCAAAGATTTACCATGTACTTTCAGATCAAGTCACTGTAATATTAGTTTTACTTAACTATTATTTTTTGTTACAGGACACCTCTCACTAAATAACTTTGTTACAAACAACTCCTTACTAAGAAGAAGCAAATATTTGTAATGTAAAAACAAAACACAGCAATATAACTATAAAAAGAATAAATGAATGGGGCAGTTTCTTAGAAACCTTTTAATGCAAAGCAAAGTAAGGAGAACCAAGATAACAATTTATACAGAAACAGTAGTCTTATAAAAACAAATAATTTTGAAAGACTCTGATCAGCTATAATTCTTGAGGACTCATGATAACGTATTTTGTATACCTTCTGACAAAAAGATCATAGATTCAGAATATAGAATGAGATTTGTTTTAACACAGCCAATGTTTTATGACTTTGTTTTCCTTGACTGCACTAGCTTGCAACAAAAATTTTGTTTTTCTTTCCCAATGGAGCAAAGGAGAATTGGTAGGGAAAGAAAGTAGATTTTCATTTATTTTAAAAAATAAAATTTAATTTAAAAGAAAAGAATGATAATTTCAGCTTTGGTTACAGTTTGAAGCAATAGTAGGATATCCAAGTGAAAATGTCCAATAGGTAATTGAAGACTGACAAATGAGTTTGTATGAGAGGTCAGGATGAGACATATAGATGTGGGAGTCATCCAAATAGAAAGAGCAAGAATGAATGAGCTCTGTCAGGAAAACCAGAAGAAATCTTAGGATTCTACATGAAAGCCCAGAGGAAAGGGATATATTGGGTCATAGGCCACCTCTTAACCCTGCAAAGTCAGTGGAAAGTTCATTGAGTTTGGAGTCAAATGGCATAGGTTTAATTCCTGGTTCTCTTAATGACCACTTGTATGACCTTAAGCAAGTCCCTTAACTCTCTTGACCTCAATTTTCCTCATCTAGGAAAGGAAAAAGTTGGCCTAAATGATCTCTCTGGTCTGTTTTTGCTCTAAATCTATGATCATATCATTTCACAAGTCATACATTTCTATCCCCCTTTCTACCCCACCAAATATGTCATACATGCTCTCAGGCTACACAGCTTGTACAGTAGGGAATCTCATCACTCTTGCCTTAACTTTCAGCTGCACAAATGAAATGTCACAAATGTGATCATATGAACAAGGAAGGGAAATGCCTGAAAGGTGAGGGTGTCTGCTTCCCCAAGTTCTCAGAAGAGTGCATGACAAAGAAAGTCTATGAAGGTATGTGGGTCTGAGCCTAGGGCTGAGAATTCCCAGGAGGTGCTTTTTGTCTGAGCAATAGATTGAGTAAAAGTGTGCTTGGTTCTGGAGGGTAAGTGGTAGAAGGATGGGGGTATTGAACCAGCCATGATGATGCTTCCATGAAAGCTGGGACCCAATGAAAATCCATATAACTACTACATATGTGAAAGGATGTGTTTCCTAGCAGAGTGATGAATAGGTTTGGAGAAGTATATTGGTCTTCAGTAAAATGAGGGCAGAGTTCCCACACTTGTGCAAGAGCAAAGACCATTGTCCAAGCCCATGACTTAGCAGTCAATCAGTCAATGAACATTTATCAAAAGCCTAAAATGTGCAGGCACTATGCTAAGCACTGAAAATGCAAAGAAAAGCAAAAGACAGGCCCTACTCTCAAGAAACTCAAAGTCTAATGGAGAACACAACATGCAAACAACTATCAACAAACAAGCTAAGTGACAAACAAAATAATCAACCAAAAGAAGGTATTGGAATTGAGTTAGGTCTGGAGAGGCTTCCCATAGAAAGTGGAATTTTAAATGGGACATGAAAGCAGCCACAGAAGCCAAGAGGGAGAGATGAGAAATGAGGTGTTCTGGGGAAGGGAATAGCCAGTGAAAATGCCTAGAGTCATTAGATACTCCTAGATGGAGCATCTTGTTCAAGGAATAGGAAGGAGACCAGTATTGCTGGATCAAGATTCAAAAAGACTAGAAAGGTAGGGAGTCATGCTATGAAAGTCTTTTAAATCCATCAGAACAAGAAAGCACTTGCTAAGAATAAACAATTTTATTGTTGTTGTTCAATCATTTTCAGTTGTGTCTGAGTCTCTGTGATTCCATTTGGGGTTTTCTTGGCAAAGGCACTGAAGTGATTTGCTATTTCCTTATCCAGCTCATTTTACAGATGAGGAAACTGAGGCAAATAGAGCTAAATGACTTGCTCAGGATCATGCAGCTAATAAGTGTCTGAGGTCAGATTTTATCTCAGCACTCTATCCCCTATGCTACCTAGCTACCCAAGAAGCATCAGTGGGGGTCAAAAAAATGTAATGTCAATTACTAGGCTCCTCTTATTGTCCTCGGAGGCTTTTCTCAACCATGGAGTTCACAGCATTCCAGATAAATTGCAGAACACTAAGTAACATGACAAAATATAAAGGGATACTAAGTGACTTCAGACACTGCATCACGAGACAAGAAAAGAGAACACCAAGTGACAGGGCATTGAATAGCAGGACACCTGGTGATGGAACATTAGGTTATAGGATGCTAGATTAATTTTCTGGAAACAATGGGACTTCAAAGGATTGGGACTTTGAGGAATGAAGAAAGGTTAGAGGTAAGGCAGAAGAAATCTTGGGGACCTTGGATCTTCCCTATCCTCCCAACTTCATAATAATAATGGCTAGCATTTATATAACACTTATAGGTTTTCAAAGTGCTGCACATATATTATCTCATCTTGATCTCACCTTAGCCTGTGAAATATATGCTATTATCCATACCCATTTTACAGAAAAGAAAACTGAGACTGAGAAAGGTTATGTGACTTGCCCAAGGTCACAAAGTTAGTAAACGTTGGAGACAGAATTTGAGTTCAGATATTCCTGATTTCAACATTTTATTGTGCCACTGTAGCTACCCTATAGAAAAGTATGAATGTCATATCCTCTTGTCTCCTCTAAGTAACTGCCACCAGGTCTGCTAAGATTACCAATCCTGTCTGGCAGGCCACATATTTTCCTCCATGAGGGAAGCCAGACTCAGTCATCTGACTGCCATATGTCAAACAATCTAACTGGCCTCTCAATGAAATGTACCATTTTCACTCTCTTTCTATTGATGTGAGACATGGTGGTGGCCTGCATAGGGGACCTCACTGTGATTTTTCTTGCCCCATCTGCAGGTGGAAAGCTCCAGCACATAGTTCTGGGATGCGAGGTTTTTTGCTGGTCCACATCATTCAGTTTTCGTAATAATGAGGTACAATTTCAATGCTGTCAGGACAAACCACTTTGCAATGTGCCTTAGCTCTCCAGATTCTTCCCTCAGCTGTGCTCTGATGCCACAGGTAATCTTCAATGTCTCTGGGTCCCCCACAAATTATATTTATAGTCACTTGACTTCCCATTGGATTCTGCTCAATCCTATAGTTTCTTGATCTCAGGCCTGGCCAGCACTAGGCATCCAGCTCACAAAAGAACAAATTTCTGCATCAACAACTCCGCCCTACCAACATTCTCCTGTCTTTGTCTCACTTCCAGCATCTCTTTTCTCTAGCTGATTTCCTATTATGGCTGATCCCTCTGCCTCAAAACCTGCAATATACTTCTGATTCTCCCTTCCACACTTCCCTGGAAACAGCTCCAATTTCCCTTGTTCCTGTACTTGTACTTTTTATCCCCCAATAAATTTATCATCATTTAAATAGCAGTGATTCTGGACTTTTTTGCATTTATACAGCTAGCCTGAGTTTACTTTGGCATTGAATAACTTCATAGGTGTTACTTTAATACAAAGACACTATTGACAGAAGTGAGAGCGCTTGGGGATGGTGGGACACCATGATCTCAGCCAACAGAACCAGCCTGGTAAGTAGGAAGAGAAGGTCCTACATAATGCAAACACACACACACACACATCAAAAAAATTCATCCCCCACATCTTGAATGATATCTAAAATTCTACCCTAAGTCAAGTTTTTCAGTCGTTAAGTGACACCTACTTCTTAACTGGAGTCTGTGAACTTTTTAAAATATATATATTTTTGATAACTATATTTCAACAAAAATTATTTCCTTTGTTCCTATGTATGTTATTTTATTCATTAAAAAGCATTATTCTGAGAAGAGGTCCATTAGCAAGTTAGCAAAAGTAGCATTGGCATGAATCAGTAAATACCTTAGAATACCACAGTGAGACTGAGAATGGAAGGGAAGCAGAATTGGAGGGAGTTTGGAGGTCAAATGCAAACAGAAGTGGGGAAAATCAGTCCACAAATAATTATTAAGTATTTACTACATACTTATAGAGTATACTTATATATAGTGCTAGGCCTTGATGGACAAAAAAAAAACAAAAACAAAAGTGAAATGGTCTTTGTCCTCAAGGAATTTACATTCTAACACAGAAGACAGAATGCACCGTTGGGCAAAACTCTTTGTTAATTTGATCTCACCAGCCTCTGAGGCCAGAGCACTATTAGTAAGGGAAGCTATGAAAGAGATTCCTGTTCAGGTATGGTTTAAACTAGAAGAACTCTGAGATCCTTTCCCTCTCTGTCTCTCTACTCAATGTACCCAATCTACCCAATGCACTGTCTCAGTACTCAATGTACTTTGTCAGGGAGTGTCTGTGGCACTTAAGATGAAGTAAGAAAGAATGACTGGCACTGAAAAGAGAAGAAATCCCACACAGGTAGTATAGTTTTAAAGGCACTCAGTGATCAATTTTATTCCTTAGTGTGTATTAAAACCTTCATCAATACAGGAAGTATTCATATTAATGATTTCATGGGAACATAGTACAACCATTATTTTTTTCCTTACCCAAGCTCTTGCCAGACTTAGCGTGGGTATTAGATTGACTTCAGCCCTACTTAAGCTTAGAACTTCTGACCTCAAGCAATTCACTAGCCTCAACCTCCTCAGCAGCAGGAATCGTAAACATGCACCACCACACCTGCTCAACGGTATAGGAATTATACTATTGTAACACTACATAACTGCTGTTGGTCTCAAGGAAGGCTGCACACCATCTGTTGACCTGAAAACTTGATTAAAGAAAAGGCAACAGGCTAAATGCATGTATTTTATGATTTAATTAATTAATTGATCAATTCCCTATTAAAGAAAACGGTAACATAATGCATTATGCAGCCAGAAAAATGTTCTGGCTACCCAGTACAGAAATCTTTTGGCTTATATACATTTTGCCATGAGAAAGGAACTCTCTTACTTGAACAAATCATAAATTTAGTAAGACAAGACAATTAACAAAGTAGTGTCTCTTGGGCCTTGCGATTCCAGGCTATGTAAACATATGTCTTTGTGACATACAATAAGAAAATCCCACCAGGCTTCCTGTCCTAAACAGGCCTTTGAAGTTGTGGTATCTTAACAGAGTTGACAAAGCTGAAGTTACAACCCAGGCCTTATCACTAAGATGCCAGAAGAAGGGTCAGGTAAAGAAGTCCTTTTTGCTTGCTTGACATCAAAAGGCATTCTCTAAGTTAAACAAAGGAGACTATTAGCTCCAGGCTCATCTTAATTCAAACTTTGGCCCTTATTAAAGTCTAAAATTTATATTGAATATTATCACATCACATGGACCAAAGTGAGTCCAGAGGAAGCCTAGACTCTAATGAGAAAGATTAGAATTCTTTTCTCACTCTTCATTCCTTCTACCTCTCACAACACAGCCCTGAGGAAAGCTATTTCATTGTTTACATTTGGGCTCAGATCTAAGGAATCCTCAAAATGAGAAGTAAAAAGGTAACCAAGATAAAAGATAAATCAGGCATAAGGTAGACATTCATTTCTCCTAAACAAAAGAAATGCTTAATACACATAGAGAACTCTGACCAAGGGATCCAGGGTCTGACAATCTCTCTCATTCAAAATAGAGTCTATCTTTGTATCCATCAAAGCTACAGAGAAGGAGAAGATTCTGGGAAAATAGCAGAATAGGTCAGAAAAGTCCAAACTCTCCAGATTTCCTATACAAATAAGACAAAATGCACCTCAGGGGGAACTTAGAGCAATAAAAATAAACTAGAGTTGGGGTAGAATAGTGGTCCTCCTGGGACACCTGGAGAAGATACCCCTGTGAAATGTAAACACCTCCAGGCTAATTCTGTGGAAACAGCAAGCCCTAGGGCTACCTGGGTTGGGAGTTAACCTTGGCCCCAGCTACAGGAATTTTCACCTTGTGAGATGTGAGGAGTCAGGCAAGCATCTGAATGTGTATGTCTATATATGAATATACTTATAGATATCTAAGTATATGTATAGGTATGTAAGTGTATGTGTGTATGCCTATATGTATGAATATATGTTTGTACGTATGCATATTTACTTGTTTGTATGTGCATATATATGCATATATACATATATATCCACCCATAACTGTAGTCTTCTTGGGGGAGGGGAAAAAAGGGGAGGTAATAACAAAGTAAAAAGTGCAGAATAGAGAACAAAATAAAACCCACAAACAAGCAAAGAAAAAATGGATAGTTCAGAATACAATGTGCAGTATTTATTATCTAGACTTTCCTGAAATGGAAATTTATTACTCTATATTTTGAATTCTCTCTTACGTTCCACTATGCACATGACAATGCTTGTTTTTCTTTTCTTATTTTGTATTTAAGCTTTAGTATTTAAGTTTATAATGTTTCTTTTCTTATTACATATTTGTTTAAAATAAATTAATAAGAATTTTTTAAAGCTACAAAGGAAATGTTATGATCTAGAATGGCTTCTAGTCATCTAGAATCTATCACCTTCCCTAACCACCCTTCACATAGGCCCCTGGAAGTCCTTCCCAGTCATCTATCCTCAACCCTGGCCTCTATACTCCTATCTTTAGGACTTCTTTCTCAGCCAGGCAACATAACACCGGGAGCTGGCCAAGGTATCCTGTCTTCCCAATAACCACATCTCAATAAAAGGTTAAGACTGAGCCTCTTCAATACTAAGAAAGACGTAGTGCCCTAGGGAGAGGGTGATGAAGACTATAGGTTCCCCCTTCACAAGACTTCCACCTTGCCCCTAGACTAAAGTTTTTCAGTGATATATACCTTCCTTACTAAGAAAAAGTCTGGGAAAAACAAAAAGGGATGAGAAGGAAAAGGGTTTTATAAACTTATTAGCAAGAGCCTGGGAGAGGTAAGTCTACAAAATGTCTTCATTGTCCCCAGCCACCTCAACTCTCCATTCCCTACCACTCCTCCCTGACTTCTCTGGTTGTTCTGTAATGCCACCCATCTCATGAGCCAGGATTGACAAAATGCTCCTCACTAGACCCTCTCTGGTCTTCTGTGCGAAGGATGTGTCAAAGGACAGATTGCAAGGGTCATAGAATTTGGAGGTGGAAGGGATCTTTGAGGTGCTCTCATTTTGCAAGTAAAGAAAGGGAACCATAAGAAGTAACTTGCCCAAGTTTCCACAGATAGCAATTAAGTAGCACTGCTAACCACTATACTGATCCAGTCAGCAGGAACCATCAGAGTTGAGTGGTCCCATGTTCACCTGGTGTTCATACACATCTACCTCACTGAGGGAAGTTGCTGAGAAAGTACCTTCTATGGTTTTCAGAAAATGCAAAACCTTCTATCCCTCAGCTCTCTCTACAAGTCAGTGTCAACTCATTTTCTAAGGGTTTGGGAACTTGTGAATTTACCTAATCAGAAATAAGTTCTGATCCTCTATGTATTGGCCAAACTCTACCTCCTTTTTGGACAGGTTATTTTTCCAGAAGCCTAACTGTGTAACCTTAACAAAATGTAGTCAACTCTCCACAGAAGCAAAGAATATGCTTATATGCTACATTCCATTGGAATAATAAAAACATCAAACAATATATAATAATAATAATAAAACAGTGCAATTAAAGCATTTACCTAGTAATTGTGAACTTGGAACTGTCTTTGACCATGTAAGTGCCCACTCATTCAATCAGTCCGAAGCAAGAAATTTAAGGAAATGCACAGTCAGAATTTTCCATGCCCCCTGCCTGGAGAGCAAACAAAGAAATGCACACTTCGTGCTTAACTCATTCTTCCAGTAGGACTAGTCTTCAAATGAAGACTCAAACCCTGGACTTGGAATCTCTGCCCCAAATTAGGGCATGAAATTCCAGATCTGGCTCAAAGTCAAAATCATAATGAATGGTGCTTTCCCTGGTTTGCCCACACTTGGCTTGAATTGGCCTATTTCAGAGCAGAGTAAGTAGACTTAGAAGCTAGCCCTAGCAAGAAGCATAGGACACTCTGACATTGTTCTCCCTGGTCTTGAGTTCAAGATAAACTAAATCCTACAACACTAGGACACACTGCCACCACTCCTTGAAGACATGTTGTAGTTCACTCACTTCAGTTGTGTCCAGCTCTTCATGACTCCATTTGGGGTTTTATTGGCAAAAATATTGGAGTGGTTTGCCATTTCCTTCGCCTGCTCATTTTACAGATGAGAAGACTGAAGCAAACAAGGGTTACACGACTGCCCAGGATCAAACAGCTACTAAGTATCTGAGGTTAGATTTGAACTCAGGAAAATAAGTCTTCCTGACTTGCAGAGATAGGTAGGAGCTAAAGATGGGAAAGATCAGACAAAGTAAGAGGAACATTATAGCAAAGTAGCAGAATTAGGATTTGAACTCAGATCCTCTGACTACAAAACCAGAGTTATTTCCTTCGTATAATCCTGCCTCATTCAGGTCTTGAAGATTGTCATGGCACTAAATATAGTCATAAACACAATGGGAGTCATGAAGGCCTGGAGATTTCTGGACCCAAGAGGCTTTGCATTACTGTAACTACTTTCCCACACTACCTCTCCAGGCTCTTTCTGTTAAAAAGGAGTCTAGGGCTTATATCCCAAAGAATAAAAGGGAAAAGGATGTATTTGTACAAAAATATTTATTGCAATTTTTTCAATGCCAGTCAAAAATTGGAAACTAAGAGGGTGTCTCAGAGGGAATGGCTAAATAAATTATTATATATGAATGTAATGAAATATTATTGTGCCACAAAAAATGATCAAATGCACAATTTCAGAGGAAACTGGAAAAATCTTTTTGAGTTGATGCACAATGGAGTGAGTAGAACTAGAATAATTTACAGGAAGATGACATACACAACTTTCAAAGATTTTAGAACTCTGATAACACAATAAGCCAGGAGTCCAAAAGAATGAAAATAAAACACACCACTCACCTCCTGAGAGGTGACAAACTTAAAATGAAAAAAACAAAGGCATTTTTTGGACACGGCTAACATGGGAATTTGTTTTGCTATTCGATGTGGATAGGCATTGAGAACTTTGTATTTCAGGTTCAATAGTTTGTTTTAATTTGTTCAATGACATTGGGGAACATACTAGAATGAACATATTTAAATTATTACTTTAAAAAATTATAAATGTTTTTAAAAGTTTGTTTGGTTTTTTAAAGGACCTGTGCTGCATCTTATGACAAGTAAAGAAACTTTGCTCCTACCAGCAAGCCCTGAGGCTTAATTATATAGATGTCCCTAGGTTACTAAATTATTTATACCCTTTGGCACACTATCCTTGTTCTTCTGGGCTCCACCAACCTGATTCTCCTCAAAGTACAGTATAGGACAGTAGAGTCAAATCCAAAAAGGAACAGGGACCACTAAACCATTTATAAGGGTACCTGTGGGTTGCACAGTGACTTAGAAAACCATATATTAATATTATCTATATTTTATTGTATTTTGACTTGTTTTGCTCTTTCCCAATTATATTTTAATCTGTCTCAGGTCACACTCAGGAGTATTGTAGACTGTCTGTGGCTTGTGTATTACCATGTTTCACATCTCTGAGTAGGATATGATAACTATATACAATATAAAGACGTCTTGTTCTGTGTATGGATAGACTAGATTTGTGATCTGGCCTGTCGTCTTCAAGGAAGATAGCATTTTCTCTCCACCTCTGGAAGATCTATGAACACCAATAGACCAGTTTGGTAGCATCAATATGTAATGTACAATTAGTCTGTGTGGCACAAAATGTCAATAACATGGAAAATGAAGCACACTTATTTATAGGCAAGTTAATAGTTTATTAACAGTGACACGTCGATAAAGTGGGTCACTCTGGCAACCTCAGTAAATCCAGGGACCCAGATAGTACAGGAAAAGTTGTAAGTGGCATGACAAGTTTAAATAATTATTCTCACTTATTGGACACTGAATCAAGTAATTTTCTATCTGCTGACGGAGTACTATCAGGCCCTCTGAATTTTATTTTTTTTAACTGAGTTATTTTATTTGTTTTCAGTAACCACTTACATATATCTTGGATTTTTTTCCACTCCCTCCCCCTCACTCCCCCCTCCTTCCTCACTCCCTCCCTGAAACGGCGTGCAATCTTATATAGGTTCTACATATACATTCCTATTAAATGCATGTTGCATAGAAGAACTAAAATGAATGGGGAAAACCATAAAACAAAACAAAACATAATACAAAGGAAAATGATCTGTTTCTCTCTGCAATCCAATTCCATAGTTCTTTCTCTGGATGTGGAAGGCATTTTCCCTCAAGAGTCCACTGGAAATTTTTTAAGTCCATGCATTTCAATGAAGTACTAAGTCTACCAGAAAAATTCCTCGCATACTGTGGTTGTTGTTGTGTACAAAGTTCTCCTGGTTCTGCTCCTTTCACGCAGCATCAGATCATATAAGTCTTTCCAGGCTTCTCTGAAGTCTTTCTGTTCATCGTTTCTCACAGCACAATAATATTCCATTACATTCATATACCACAACTTGTTCAGCCATTCTCCAAATGATGCGCATCCCCTTGATTTCCAGTTCTTGGCCACCACAAAGAGAGCTATCGTAAATATTTTTGTACATGTGGGACCCTTTCCCATTTCTATGATCTCTTTGGGATAGAAGCAATATTACTGGGTCAAAGGGTATGCACATTTTTGTAGCCCTTTGGGCATAGCTCCAAATTGCTCTCCAGAATGGGTGGATCAGCTCACAGCTCCACCAACAATGAATTGGTGTTCCAAATCTCCCACATCTTCTCCAACATTTATCATCTTCCTGTTTTGTCATGATAGATGCCCTTCAATTGAGGAACGGCTAAACAAGTTGTGATATATGATTGTAATGAAGTGCTATTGTGCTAATGCTTGGGGCTGTCCCCAAGCCATTGCCTGGTCGCTTACCGTTCCTGTAAGACTACTGATTTCCCAGTCTTCGGGCATCTCCGGACCCTCCTGTGGGGGAGGGGAATGACCAAACAGTGCACCCGAGGAGGCAGCTTAACTTCACTTTATTGCCTACATCACTCCTCCCGACCTTCCCTTGTATCCCCCTTATATACCCTGCTGGAGCTCCTCCCGTTACTTCACCATCTCATGACTTATCTTGTTCCTGCAGCTAGTTCCTGGGTTCCCAGGCTCACTTGTAACTTTACTGTATGGGACATCAGTATCTGCAGGGACATCAGGTTCCAGGGTCACACAGAGCTTCTGCCAGGGTGTGCGTCAGCACCTTTCCCACGGGAACAGGCTTTGCCTCTGACTTGCACCCCCTGGGGCCCTCTGGGCCCCTTACATGCTAATAATAATATAATATAACAATAATAGTGCTAATAAATGATGAGCTGGTTGATTTTAGAAAAACATGGAAAGATTTGCATGATATAATAAAGAGTGAAATGAGCAGAAACAAGAGAATTTTGTATACAGTAACAGCAATATTGTTCAAAGAATAACTTTGAGTGACTAAGTCATTTTGAGTATTACAAATACTCAAACCAACCACTATGGACTAATGAAGGAAGATACCAACATCCAGAGAAGGAACTGATAATTAGAAGTATGGATAATATCATTTTGCATATTTATATCCAATGATAGCTTTCTCTAAGGAGGTATGGGGAGGAAGGGAGAAAAAAATAAAAAGTGCACAGCAGAAAAGAAAAAGAAAACTTAGAAGGAAGCACTGAAAAGCAGGGTAACTTTGAAAATTATGGTTAGTGTTTATTACATTTTTTTTAAAGTAAATAATGTGAAATGAAAATTTATGGTTTTATATTGACTCCTTTTATGTTGTGCTACATACATGGGAATATTCTCCTTTTATTTTGCCTTTTTGTATTTTAGTTCCAAATAAATAGAAATTGAATTAAGTAAATAAATAGAGGGAAGGGCAGGGAAAAGGGAAGAAACGAGTAAGAAATAATCATTTATTAAGCTCTTACTAGACACCAGGTATTGTGCTAAGTGTTGTACAAGTATTGTCTCATTTGATCTTCACAATAACCTTTTTGGAAAGGTACTGCTGTTAGTGAATTTTTATGTTTTTAGATACTTTTCTGTTTCTTGTATCACCATAGTATCCTATGTATCCCTCCTCCTACTCTCCCCAGAAAATCATCCCATATGATATTCAGTATTTTTTAAAAGGAAAAAATAATCTGCACAACTGATTAATACATTGAAAAAGTCTGAGAACATGTGAAATGTGTAACATCTGTGGACCTCCAATGTCCACAAAAGGGTAGATTTGAAGTATTATAGGAGAAATGTCTCCTCTCCAATTAATTTCATATGGCAGGAAACCACTGCCAAACATGTATTTACCACAATGAAGAAATTATGGGAAAGAAATTAAAAACCTAGGTTTTATTATTATGGTCAAGCATAGGTTCAGGGCTCAGAGAAAATCTCAGCCATTATTAAGATTCTAACAAGGTTAGAATAATTCATTTACATATTGCAATCTTATACATTCCTCTTAGGTCATGTTGTTAGTCTTTCATTTTCAAAGAGGACCATGGGTGATGTCTTTACTTGCTCACGAATTAGATTTAAGTGAGGCAGAGGGGCACAAAGTCGTCAGCCTCACTCTCTCTACTACAGTCATCTAAGTCCAAAGGTAGAGCAAAAGTCAAGATAACTGGAGATGGCCTAGAATGTAGTGGATGACCTTGGTGTCTCCAGGGTCTGACCAAGCTCTAAGCATGCCACTGCTTCATCTGCCTTCATGACCATTGGAACAAATTGTTCTCATCTGCCCATTTCCCATGTGGAATGAGAAAATGAGAACATGTAGGATATGCACAGGGCAAAAGGATAGCACAGTTTCTGGTTACTGGAAATTGTTTACCCCCCCTCACAAAGTTTTCTTTAGGTGTAGTTCCATATTAGGATCTGAAGGTCAGTGCCCTAGTAGAATTCTAAAACTGCCTTTTCTCTGTGTGAGTGTGTGCATGTATGTGTGTATTTATCCTGTGTGTCCTTCAACTTCTGATATAGGGACTATCTACTGATGTTTCTCAGAGGCTTCTTCCAGCTGTAGTAAATACTCCTCCTGATATCCATGGGATCTCTCCATTTTCCAGCCTTTTGAAGTTCACATGGTTGTAATCTGACCAGTTCTGACTGAATAATCAGTGGGAGTTTCAAGAGGGACTTTCTATTTACCCTCAGCAAGCCTCTCACTATTCCCACATAGTTCATTTATCCTACTAGTCCAGTCTCTCTGGTAATGTGGTCAATGGAATGGGGAGAAGAAGCGGGGAGAAATTCCTCTCCTACTCTCCTAAGAATGATTTCCTCCCAGGGGAATGAAATCCAGAAGGCCAAACCTTCTCCTACTTGACTGACAGGCTTCAAACTAGCAGGCTGTTTTTTAGACATAGCCCAAGTGTGTCACCTCATACCTCCAGTCCCAGTGACATTATGTATATGACATTATCTTTCCAATGATCAGTGTACTTTTCCCCATCTCAAATTGATGAAGGAATTGTTTGGACTACAGCAGGGGTGGGGAACCTGCAGCCTCAAGGCTACATGTGGCCTTCTAGGTCCTTGGGTACAGCCTTTTGATTGAGTCAAAACAAATCCTATTATTAAGGGGATTTGTTCTGTGAAGTTTATCTTCAGTCAAAGGGCTGCACTTAAGGACCTAGAGGGCCACATATGGCCTCGAGGCCACAGATTCCTCACCCCTGGACTAAACATTTTTGGTTGATTGATTCATTCGAGCCATTTGGGTCTCCTGTAATTAATTGGGGTGGGGTTGGGCCCCCACCTTTCACATCTGTAAAGTTCTCTGCAAAATTATTTTTTAAAAAAAAGAATTTTAGAAAGACCTGGAATCTCATTGCTATTAGGAATTCTCAAGTGAGGAAACTAGCTTTCCCAATGTAAATGTTTTGCATCTTAAGTTGTGGGGAGTTATCCAGGCAACTAAGAGGTTAAGTGACTTGCCCACATTCACACAGCTAAGATGTATCAGAGGTGGGATTCAACTCAGGCCTTACAAAATCCATGCCAAACCCTCAATCCACTCTCCCAAACTTCCTCTGTTGTATATAATATAACTTGCATTATTCACAACAGTCATACGACATAGGTGGTACAAGTATTAGTGTCTCAGTTTACAGAAGAAACTGAGGTCCAGAGTGTGACTGCTTGTAGCCATCATTAAGCCCAAATCTCTTTTCATTACTTCAAGTTATGTTCTTTAAGCAAATATGGCAATGTCTCTCTTCCCTCTGCTCCCCCCACCCAAGGTCCATAACAGCAACTCACAAGTAATTTGGCAGTATAAGTGCTGCAAAATGTTTTCCAGATACTATCTCATTTGATCCTTATGAGAACTTCAAGAGGTAGCTGCTGTTTGTACCCCTATTTTATAAATGGAGGCTCGGAGTGATGGATAACAAGCCCAGGGACCCAGAGCTGATGAGTTCTGGAGCTGAGACTCACACTCAGGTTCCTCCAATTTCAGATTACCTTCCTTTGTAAAAGAAGAGACTAGACTTTGACTTCCTAAGGCAAAATGATGAAGACAAAATCTTTTCATTCAAGATACTGAAGTATGAAAGAAAGAGCCCTGGGTCTGAGAATCAGGGGATATCACTGAGAATCCTTGTGTTATTTATGACCATTGGGACTTTGGGTAAATCATTTAATCTTCCTGGAACTCAGTTTCTTCTTCTGCAAAATTGAGCATGATGACCTAGTTGGCTCCTAAGGTTCCTTACAATTCTAAATCTATAATCTTATCAATTTATAATGAATCATGTCTAATTACATGCTGGACAATTGAACAAGCATTTATGGAACTCCATCTGAGCATGAAGTACTATGCTAAATGTTATGGATACAAAACCCAACCCAGTCTTTTTCCTCAAGAAATTACCTTCTACTGGAAGGGACATACACATCCCCAGATGAGTAAATTCAAGATTCTCTACCAACCTCCGCTCATACTGCCTTTCCAAGAACTCAGACAATGGCTCCTCTGTATCCCCCTCAAGGTTCTTGCTCTAAGTGGGTAAGGGTGGATTTCATTACCCTAATAGTGTGATTATTATTTTATGTTTTTATATAATATAAATATAACCTGTTTATATTATACATAAATATAAATAAATAAGTTATATATATATATAATATAAAATATATTTTATATTAATTAATCAGTCATATTTAATTAGCTTTTATTACAGGGGCATAGCTGGCACACATCTCTCCAAAAGTCTGTAAGAAACCTTCTCCCCACCACTGCATACAAAATTCAGAGAAAAGAAGGCTCAAGTAAGAGTGAAGATGGGCAAAAGACAAGTCACAATTCTGCTTGCTGGAAGTCCTTTTCTCCCCTTTGTAAGGTACTCCTGAAGTTCCCTTCAGTCATGACGTAGTTTTTCCTTTTGGCTCCTTATAGAGCCTCAAAGTATCTTTTTTTATCACTATGTTCATTCTATCACTGCCAGGCCAAACTCTTCTGGACCCAGAAAATTTACAGCATCCTGAAGAGTGGAGCAAAGATGTCAAAGAAAAGAACTCACAATTTGACAAAAGCTACTGGGAAAATTGGAAAATTATATAGCAGAAACTAGGCATTGACCAACATCTCACACCATATACCAAGATAAGGTCAAAACGAGGACATGATTTAAACATAAAGGGTGATACCATAAGCAAATTAGGACAGCAAGAACAGTTTACCTGTCAGTTCTATGGAGAAGGAAAAGTTTTTATAACCAGACAAGAAATAGAGAACATTATGAAATGCAAAATGGATAATTTTGGTTGCATTAAATTTAAAAGGTTCTTCACAAACAAACCTCATGCAACCAAGATTAGAAGAAAAGCAGAAAGCTGGGGGAAAAGTTTTATAGTCAGTGTTTCTGATAAATGTAGAGAGAACTGAGTCAAATTTATAAGAATACAAGTCATTCTCCCAACTGACAAACAGTCCAACAACACAAATAGGCAGTTTTCAGATGAAGAAATTAAAGCTATCTATAGTCATTTGAACAAAATACTCTAAATCATCAGAGAGATGCAAATCAAAACAACTCTGAGGTACCACATCACACCTATCAGATTGGCTAACATGACAAAACAGGGAAGATGATAAATGTTGGAGAAGATGTAGGAGAGTTAGAACACTAATTCATTGTTGGTGGAGCTGTGAGCTGATCCAACCATTCTGGAAAGCAATTTGAAACTATGCCCAAAGGGCTACAAAAATGTGCATAGCCTTTGACCCAGCAATATCACTTCTAGGGTTGTATTCCAAAGAGATCATAAAAATGGGAAAAGGTCCCACATATTCTAAAACATTTATAGCATCTCTTTTTGTGGTAGCCAAGAACTGGAAATCAAAGGAATGCTCATCAATTGGGGAATAGCTGAACAAGTTGTGGTATATGAATGTAATGGAATAATATTGTGCTATAAGAAATGACAAATAAGAGGACTTCAGAAAAACCTGGGAAGACATATATGAACTGATGCTGAGTGAAATGAGCAGAACCTGGAGACCAATATACACAGTAATAGCCACAGTCTTCGAGGACTGCTTCTGGTAGACTAACCCCTTCACAGCAATGCAAGGACCTAAAACATTCCCAAAGGACTCTTGGGGCAAAATGTCATCCACATCCAGAGAAAGAACTGTGGAATAAGAACAGAAAATGAAACAGACTATTTTCTCTTCTGTTATGTTTTGGTTTGGTTTGGTTTTTCTCATGGTTTCTCCAATTCATTTTAATTCTTCTATTCAACATGACTATTGTAAAAATGTATTTAATAAGAATGTATGGTAGAACCCATTTAAGACTGCAAGCCATCTCAGGGAGGAAGAGGAGAGGAAGAGGGAGAAGAATTAAATCTTATGAAAGTGATTGTTGAAAACAAATTAATTAATTACATTTTTAAAATAAATAAAAAGGGAGAAGGACCCCATGTACAAAAATATCTGTAGCAGCAATTTTTGTGGTGGCAAATAATTGGAAATCAAGGGTAAGCCCATCAATTGGAGAATGGTTGAACAAGTTGTGGTATATGAATGTAATGGAATACTATTGTTCCATAAGAAATAATGGATTTCAGAAAAACCTGGAAAGATTTACATAAACTGATGCTGAGCAATGTGAGCAAAACCAGGAGAACATTATGCTCAATAACAGTAACATTGTGCAATGATCAGCTATGATTGACTTAGCTCTTACATGCAATACAATGATCCATGACTTGTGATGGAAAATGCTATCCACATCTAGAGAAAGAACTGTGGAGTCTGAATGCAGATAAAAGCATTCTGTTTTCACTTTTTTTTTTCTTTCTCTTAGTCTTTCCCTTTTGTTCTGATTCCCCTTTTACAACATGACTAACGTGGAAATATGATTGACATGATTGTACATGTATAACCTATATTAGATTGCTTGCTATCTTGGGGAGGGTGTAGGCAAGAGAGGGAAAGAGAAAAATTCGGAACTCAAAATCTTACAAAAATGAATGCTGAAAATTATCTTTACGTATGATTGGAAAAAATACTATTAAGTGCAAAAAAAAAAATACAAAAAAAATGACTAGGCCAAAAGAGGCACAAAAATCCAATGAAGAGGATACCTTGTAAAACAGAATTGGCCAACTTGAATAAAAGGTACAAAAATTCACCAAAGAACTCCTTAAAGAGCAGGATTGGTCAAGTGGAAAAGGAGGTACAAAAGCTCAATGAAGAAAATTATTCCTTAAAAATTAAAATTGGAGACTGTTGATGCCAAAATGGCAGAGCAAGGAAAGAATCCTTGAAACCCTCCCAAATTCTCCTCCAAACAACTAGAAAACCACCTCAGAATTGGTCTAGGAGCAGGGAAGCAGCTTACCAGCATGACAGAAAAAGTCTGTTTCACTTAAATGGGAGGGGAACAAGGTCCAAAAGTAGCAGCAACAGCAGCCAGTCTCACATCAGGGAGCTTGCAGCAAGGCTCCAACCCTGAGGCAATCCACCAGCAAGGCCCCACCCTCTTTCAAATGAGCAGACAAGTAGGCAAGTGATCAGTCTGTGCAGGGCAGCAAGGTTGCACCCCAGTGATCCACCCCCACCACAAGCCACCAGTGAGGCCTTGACCCCATTGATGACCAGTAGTTAGGCCCCATCCCAGGGCTGGCCAACAAACAGTGAGATCCCCTGCCTGGGGTCTACGAGCAGAGAGACTGTGTTTCCATAGCAACCCAGCAGCCCAACACTCCTGGGGCAGACCAGCATCTAAACCCCATACCCAAGGGAGGCCAACAGGGAGACCCCATCCCCCAGTACAAGCCAGAAGGGAAGCTTACCCTTCCAGAGAAAATAAGCAGCTAAACCTTGAAGCCCAGTGAAAGCCAGAAATAAGACCCAGAGCCTCAGGACAAAAAGCCTGGGACAGTGCAGGACCAGAGCACAACTCTCGCATAAAAACATCAAGTCACACACAAAAAAAAAAATTGAAGGAAAAATGAGGGAAAAAAGATAAGAAAATCCTCCAAAAAACGCTTGACTATAGAAAGTTATTATGGTAATAGGGAGGATCAAAGCATAAACTTAGAAGAGTACAACAGTGTCAACATGGCTACATGTGAAGCCTCAAAGAAAGATGCTATTTGGTCTCAGACCCAAAAAGAATTCCTGAAAGAGCTTTAAAAGTATTTTTTTAAAAGCAAAGTAGAAGAAAAATTAGGAAAAGAAATGAGATTAATACAAGAGAATCATGAAAAAAGAATCAATAACATGGGAAAAGATATACAAAAATCCCTAAAAAATAGAATTGGCCAAATGGAAAAGGAAGTACAAAAACCAACTAAAGAAAGTAATTCCTTAAAAAATTAGAATTGAACAAGAAGAAAATAATGACTCTGAGACATCAAGATACAATAAAACAAAATCAAAAAAGAAGAATAAAATGTGAAATTTCTCATTGGAAAACCAATGACCTAGAAAATAGATCCAGGAAAAATAATGTAAAAAATTATGGAACTATCTAAAAGTCATTATTTTTTTAAAAAGCCTAGACAACATCTTCCAAGAAATTATCAATGAAAACTTCTCTGATATATTAGAACCAGAGGGCAAAGTTGAAATTGAAAGAAATTGAAAGAATCACTGCTTGAAGAAGATCCCAAACTGAAAACTCCCAGAACATTATAGCCAGATTCCAGAGCTCACAGATCAAGGAGAAAGTATTGCAAGCAGCCAAAAGGAAACAACTCAAATATTGTGGAGCTATGGTCAGGATTACATAGAATTTGGCAGTTTCCACATTAAAGAACTAGGGAACTTTAAATATGATATACAAGAAGGCAAAGGAGTTAGGGTTCCAACCAAGAACCAGCAAAATTGAATGCAATCTTTCAGGGGAAAAAATGGACATTTAACAAAATAAAGAAATTTTAAGCATTTCTAATAAAAATACTACAGCTGAATAAAAAATTTGACCTCCAAATACAAGACTCAAAGGAAACATAAAAAGGTAAAAAAGAAACAAGAGAAATCATAAGAAATTCAGTAAGGTTAAACTGTTTATATTTCTATGTGGCAAGTTAATATTTGTAACTCAAGTTTCTTACTATAAGATCAATCAGAAGGAGTATATGTAGACAGTGGATATGGATATAAGGTGGAATGATACCCCCCCCCAAAAAAAATAAAGGGGTGAGAAAGAAAAATGCATTGGAAGAAGAAAGAAGAGGAAAAATTGAATGGGGTAAATTATCTCACATAAAAGAGGCATGATAAAGCTATTATAATGGAGGGGAAGATGAGGAGTGGGGCAAAGCTTAAACCTTATTCTCATCAAAATTGGCTCAAAGAGGAAGTAACATACACATTCAGTTGAATATAGAAAAAAGAAAAGCAGAAAACTAGGGAAAGTTTTTTGCAACAAACATCTCTGATAAAGACTTCATTTCTCATTTGAGAAATATAAAGAACTGAGTCAAATTTATAAAAATACAAATCATTCTCCAATTAATAAATGGCCAAAGCATATGAACATGTAGTTTTCAGACAAAGAAATCAAAGCTGTCTATATAGTCATATAAAAATGCTCTAAATCACTATTGATTAGAGAAATGCAAATTAAAACAACTCCAAGATACTATCTCACACCTAACAGAATGTCTAATATAACAGTAAAGAAAAATGTTAAATATTGGAGGAGAGTGGGAAAACTGGGACACTAATGCACTGTTGTTGGAGTTGTGAACTGATCCAACCATTCAGAAGAACAATTTTTAACTATGCCCAAAGGGCTATAAAACAGTGCATACCCTTTGATCCAGCAATATCACTACTAGGTCTATATCCCAAAGACATCCAAAAAAGGGAAAAATTTGCACAAAAATATTTATAGCAGCTCTGTTTGAGGTGACTAAGAATTGGAAATCAAAGGAATACCCATCAATTGAGGAATGGCTAAATAAGCTGTGGAATATCACTGTAATAGAACATTATTGTGCTATAAGAAATGACAAGCACAATGATTTCAGAAAAACCTGGAAAGACTAATATGAACTGATGCATTGTGAAGTGAACAGAACCAGGAGAACATTGTATACAGTAATAACAACATTGTTCAATGAAGAACTGAGAATGGCTTAGTTATTCTTGGCAATATAATGATCCAAGACAATCCCAAAGGACTAATAATGAAGCATACTATCCACCTCCTGCAAAAGCATTGATATGGATTAAATACAGACTGAAGCATGCTATTTTTCACTTTCATTTTTTTCTTTTAATCGACTAATGACTAATATGGAAATGTTCTACATAATTGCACACATATAACCTATATCTAATTGCTTACTGTCTCAGGAAAGGGGTAGGGGAGGGAGGGATAGAATTTGGAACTTAAAACTTTAAATAAAAATGTTTTTTAAAAAATTTGAATTGAGCTAGTAAAAGTTAATGACTGAGACATCAAAAAAAATCAGAAGATTAAATCAAAGGAAATGGGAAATATCTCACTGAAAAAACAACTAACCTGGAAAATAGATCCAGGAGAAATCATTTTAAAATTATTCAATTACCTGAAAACCATGATCCAAAAAGAAAGCTTGTTATCTTTCAAGAAATGATCAAGGAAAACTGCCCTCATATTCTCAAACCAGAGGGTAAAATGGAAATTGAAAAATCCATCAATCACCTCCTGAAAGAAATACCAAAATAAAAACTCCCAGGAATATTACAGCCAAATTCCCAAGTTCCCAAGTCAAGGAGAAAATATTGCAAGCAAGCAGAAAGAAACAATTCAAGTATTGTGGAACCACAGTCACGGTAACACAAGACTTATCAGTTTCTACACAAAAGCATTGGAAGACTTGTAATATGGTATTCCAGAGGGTAAAAGAACTAGGATTACAACCAGGAATCACCTACCCACCAAAGCTGAGCATAATTCTTCAGGAGGGGAAATGGATATTTAAAGAAATAGAGGACTTTTAGGTATTGTTGTGTTTGTTCATGTCCTTTAGGAAGCAAAACAGAACAAAAGTGTTTTGTTCTGTGCCAGCAGGAGTAAGGAACAGGCAGAGGAGAGAAAGGGAGATGAAGAGGAAGAGAAGATGTGGTGATCAATGGCAATATATCCTAGACAGAGGGACAGCTGGGTGGTGCAGTGGGTAGAACACCAGTGCAGGAGTCAGGAGGACCTGAGTTCAAATCTCACCTCAGACACTTGACATTCACTACCTATGTGACCTTGGGCAAGTCACTTAACCCCAATTGCCTCATCCTAGGTCATCTCCAGCCATCCTGATGAATATCTGGTCACTGGATTCAGATGGCTTTGGAGGAGAAGTGAGGCTGGTGACCTGCACAGCCCTCCCTCATTCAAAACAAAGTCAAGTGCAAGTCATGTCATCATTTCTCTGATGGCATGGTCTTCTTTGGCAATGAAGGACAAACACACACACGTCCTAAATAGATGAATGGATGGATGGATGAGAGGTGAAATCTGATGTTTCGGGCCAGATTGGAGATTAACTGGATTGAGCCCTAGGATGGGAGCTTCAAAGATAAATTGATAACTTTCCCTCTATTGTTATGTTTCTCAGCTCTATTGTTGCTAGTGTTCAGTCTTATTTTAGAATCTAAAATAAAAAATGAATAAAAATAAAATAAATCTAAAATTTAAATGTTTTTCTTTTTGATAAAGTCAAAAGCTCTTTATGAGTCTCAATTATGAACATAAATACTTATAATATTTAATGACTGATGAAATACAAATTGAATAATAAGACTTCTAGAACACATGCTAAGATTTCTTTTGTGAAATTGTTTGGAACAATGTTGATTGAATTGCCAAATCCATTGATTTTTCATTAATCTTTCTGGACTTCTATTCTGCATATCACACCTCCTCCTACTGAAAATTCTCTTTTCCACTAGTATCCATAACACTGTGTTCTAGTGGTTCACTCAAACTGCTTTTTTCTCCAACTCTATTACTAGTATGTGTTCTTCCTCCTACCTCAAAACATTGGCATTGTCTAGGGTTTTTCCTCTTCTTTCTTTCAATTCTGGTGATCTCAACCATTGTCACAGCTTCTATTATGATCTCAAAGGGAATTACTCTAAAATATCTGTCTCCTCTCTCTCCTCAACTCCAGAAATGCTGGCACTTTCACCTGGATGTCTTACTGGCACTTTAAATTCATTATGTAGAAAAGCAAACTAATTGTGAAGCAAGCAAGACCAGAACAATTTCCACAATAACACATGATAAAGGCAACTTTGAAAGACCTAAGAAGACTTATCAATGCAGTGACCAACAACGATTCCCAAGAACCGATGAACTATCTAGTGCACATCCTGACAGAAAGATGATGATAACTCAAAATGAAGAATGAGCCATACATGTGGGGACAGTGATAAGGTGGTCATTTGTTTCATTTGACTATGCATACTTACATACATACAAAGCTTTTGTTTGTTTTATTTTGTTTTCATGGAATGAGTAGGATGGAAATATTGAGGTTTGGTGTAACACTAAATCTACAAATTAATTTAGGTAATGCCATTTGTATTATATTGGTACAACCCAGCTACAAAAACTGACTATATTGCTAGTTATTTAAGTTGTTCTTCCCTTCTTTAAATATTGTTTTGTAGTTTTATCTATACAGGTCTTTTGTATGCTGTGCTAGATTGGCTCCTGGGTAGTTTATGTGCTTCATAATTATTTAAATGAACTTTTCTCTCATTTCTTCTGGATGTGCTACAAAGAAATGTTTTTCGTTTCTGTGGATTTTTTTGCAGGCTGCTACTTTACTAAAAACCATTGTTTGAATTATTTCTTTGCCATTTCCCTGGAGCTTTCAGTGTAAACTATCACAACCTCAACAAACAGGAGCAGTTTTGTCTTCTCTTTGGCTGTGTAAGGTATGTGTGTGTCATCTATGTAGGCTATGCATGTCTACGTGGGTTTTTCTAGAGGTGACTCCCAGGAAGGCACAAGTAGATACCTCTAGATCTTCTATCCACCCTTCACTAAAGGAGACTTAGGAACTCCTGCCAGGAGATGAATAGGAAATTGGGGCCTTAAAATTGGTTGCTCTGCTCTCCTCAGAAAGGAGGTTCCAGGCTAGAATTCTATCTATCTACCCTCCAAAATATTGCTAGTCTAGGGGGATTCTAGAAAATTTTTAGGTTCAAGCTCTGATGCTATCCCTTTAAAGGTAAAAGTGTTTCAAGCTCTATTTCCAAAGAGCTGACTCTCTACCAAATGCTAGTTACACAAGATTCCATCAGCGTAATAAATAATTCATTCATGCAAGACAATAGCAAACAGAAATGAAAGAAGTTACATAGATTAGAACCTATCAAGCAATATACAGAGTAAATGAGATCTTCCACTGGGATCAAGATAGTTGAGTTAAACCGTAGAAAGGGAGGAAAGGGGATAGATAGTAGGGGGGAAGAGAGAGAGAGAGAGAGATCACTGGGACCTTCATAGCTGAGGTCTGGGATAAACAAACCAGATTTTATTGTTTCATATTTTATATCTTTCTAAAAGCAGACAAAGAACACGACTCTAAACCAATTCCTAGGCACATATCAGCCTAACAGTTTGGGAGGGTTGTAGGATGAGCTTTTTTCTGAGATAAAGTCCAGGGAGGGTTGTCTGTAAGGTGGCACAACTGGCATTTTTTCCTTTCACATTGTTCCTATGAAAGGAAATATTTTCCAAGAGGCAGATTAGAAAGTCATAACTCCAGAGTTTGCAAAGCACAAAAATCCTGTTAGATAGGGTTTTTATTTACCCCATTTTATAGTTAAGGAAACTGAGGTAAACAGAGTTTAAGTAACTTGCTCAGGGTCATACAGCTAATAATTGTCTAAGGATGAAGTCTTCCTGACTCTAGGCCCAGCACTCTATCCACTGTGCCAACAGCTGCCTCTGAAATCCATGATACAAATTAAATTAAGAATCCCTGGACTAAATGTTCTCAGAAGTAATTTCCAGCGCTTGATCTATAATCCTATTATCCCTTAGGGCAATAATAAAAATCCTATCGCTTTCTGCATCCTTGGCTAGTTTGATTCTTCTCCATATAACTCTAAATCTTAAAAAAAAAAAAAAAGTTGTACTACATTAAGATTACAACCCCCTAAGGGCAATAGCTGGTGCAGAGAGCTTGTGTGGGAGGGAAAAGGTTGAGAAAGGGGAGACACACCCTTCAGCTTTCCAAAGGCTCCAAAGATCTGATGTACAACTCCATGGGCTTTTAGAAGCACCACAGTACTCTTTCCTTAGTTTCCATTCAAAAGTCCCTCCTTCCTGGGGGTCCTTATGGTGACATGATGAGGTAAGGAAGTTTTATCCCTTCAAAACACCTGCCCTTTCTCATTTCAAAGGGCAGGCTCTTCTTATGCCTGTGGTTTACCCCAAATTGAGCCCAATTATCCTGTTAAAGAAAACATTTCATCCTTACTGAATTTTTGTGTGTGTCTGATGTCAGGGTCACAGGATCAACAAACTCTCAGAAAAAAGGGAATTCAGAGGCCATTTAGTCTAGCCTATTCCTGAACATGAATGTCTTTTACGACGCAACCAAGTTGTCAGCTTTTCTCTAAAAATTTACACTGATGAGAAACCCATTATCTCTTAAGGCAGCCCAATCTACTTTTGGATAATTCCAATCATTTGAACACTTTCCCTATTTCAAGCCCAGATCTTACTCTCTGCAATTTCCACCCTTTGGTCTTGGTTCTTGGCTCTTTGAGGGCTAATCACACAAATCTAATTTCTCTTCCATTTGACAAGACTTTCAAATGCTTAAATACAAATATCATCCTCTCCTCAGGCTAAATGTTCCTACTTCCTTCAATCAGTCTTCATATAGAAAATGTAAAATATTTTATGATCTTGATATTCCATCACCCTGTTCACCCTTTTCCTTGTCCTCCATAAAAATGTGATGACCAGATCTCTATATATAGTATGATATGAACAGAATACACTCAAATAATCATCTCCTCTCTCATTCAGCTAGCATTCTGGAAATAATGTTTTTCTTAATGTAGACTAATATTTTATTAGGGGTTTTTTTGGTTTCCATATCACTCTGTTAACTCATATTGATCTTACAATCTGAAAAAACCCTCAGATCTTTTTTTCAGAGAAATTGCTATCTAACCATCTATTTCCTTTGCTGTGCTTGGAAAGTTCATTTTTTTAATCCAAATGTCAAACTTTACATCTATCCTTATTAAAGTACATCTTATTAGAGTTCTAGCCTATCAAAAAAATTTTTTGGATTCTGATTGTCATACAAAATGCAATCTGTATTATTTGAAAACTCATATTACTGAGAGAAAAAATTGTTAAGCACCAGAGTCTGGTCAAGTCTACAAGTATTCACTAAACATCTACTATTTTTTAGGCACTGTGCTTAGCACTGGGGATACAAACTCGTAAAAAAGAAATATAGTCCCTGCCCTCAAGGCACTTACATTCTAATAGGGAAAAGAAAACACAAAAGGAAGCTGAAAAAGGAGGGGTAAAACTGGGGGAAGGAGAATTTACGCCATACGGGGCATGGTGAAGTCACTCAAAGAAGTCTCCAAGTAATACATCCAGTTTCAAAATGAGTAGATATCTAAGCTAAGCTCCTCCTCTTAAATGGATGTTGGAGTACAAAATCCCACCCTCCAATCAGAGAGGCAGAGGCGAGTGATGAGTTGGAATATCTAGGTTGAAGGGATCTTACTGAAGCCATTCCAATAATGAGATTTGATAGAGAAGTCAGTCAGACAAGTCCCAAAGTAGTACAGTCATGTGAGGAAAATGAAAGTTTCTTAAATCTAGGCAGTCAACAAAACAATAAATTAAATGTTGATTTGTAGTTTTGCTGATTTCTAAGGTATAAATGCTCATACAGAAAATTTAACTATCAGGTCACCCAAGATGATTAGATTTGGCCCCAGAATATCCCTACAAACAATTATATGAAGACAAGATAAATACAAAATAAATTAGAGATAATCAACAGAGGAAAGATTCTAGCATCAACAAGGATTGGGAAAGGCTTATTGCAGAAGGTAGGATTTTAACTAGGACCTGAAGGGAATCAGAGAAGCCAGGTGACAGAGATGAGGAAGGAAAGAATTCCAGGCAGTTATTTTGTTTGAGGAACAACAAGGAAATTGGTGATTGTTGTCCTTCATTCTCGAAGAGGACCAAAATGGCATCACTGTTAGAGCCAAGTTACACTGAGTCTAACTGTGAATGATCAAACCAATATGAACTCAGAATGTCCTATAACAGGTTGGGCACAAATAGTCCATGTGGATTTGGGGGTGGATTCTCTAAATTTGCACATCTCACATTTCTTTTTAGCTATTTCAGTTCTGCTTTGCTTTTAGAGCATAATGCCTTCTTTGATGTGGGTACAACATGCGGGGCAGTCTTTTGGCAGCATCTCCCATATCATGCAATCAATTCCAAAGTTCTTCAGAAAGACCTTGAGAGTGTCTTTGTATTACTTCTTCTTACCAGGTTTCAAAGCCACACAAGTGTGAGTTGTCTGTTAAATATTTTTTTAGGCAAGCATACATTTAGCATTCAAACAGCTGGCAGCCTATCAGAGTTGTACTCTCTGCAGTGGAGTTTTAATGATTGTCAGTTTAGTTTGAGAATAGACCTCAGTTTCTAGTACCTTATCCAGCCAGGTGAGCTTCAGAATCTTCTTAAGACAATTCAAATGGAAGTGATTCAGCTTCCTGGCATGGTGCTGATATAACTATGCAGGTTTCACAAGTACGCAACAATGAGGTCAGTACAATGGTTCTGTAGACGTTCAGTTTGGTAGTCAGTCTAATACCTCTTCTCTCCCACACTTTTCTTTGGAGCCTCCAAAACACTGAGCTAGCTCTGGCAACATGTACATCAATCTCACTATCAATCTGTACATCCCTGGAAAGTATATTACTAAGTTAAATGAATTAATTCACAGTATTAAAAACTCCATTTGCTGTAACTGATGGTTCCATATGGATGGTTGGTGGAGCACCTTTGTTTTCTTGGTATTAATTGTTGAAACTAAATTAGCACAAGCAGTAGAGATTCAATCCATACTTTGTTACATCTCAGCTTCAGTGGCTTCATTGAATGCAAAATCATCTGTGAGTAAAAAGTCACATAACACCTCTCCCTCCATTTTAGTCTTGGTTTGTAACCTTTTCAAGTTAAATAATTTACCATCCTTATGACAGCTGATCTTGATGCCCATGTTCCTCCTCATGGAAGGCATCTGTCAACACTACTGGAAATATCATACTAAAAAGCATGGTAACAAGCACACAGCCTAGCTTCACTCCATTGGTGACTGGGAAAGCATGAGAGTATTTTCCATTATGGAGAACCAGGGCAAGAATGCCATCATGAAATTGATGTACAATACTAATGAAATTCTCTGGGCAACCAAATTTTGACGTAATTTTCCATAAATCATCATAACTGACAGTATCAAAGTCCTAGATCACATAATGAACACTATACACAGACCTCTGTTCTGCTCCTGGCATTTCTCCTGGATTTGTCAGGCAGCAAACACCATATACACTGTTCTTTGGTCCTTTCTGAAATCACACTGGCTCTCAGGTAGATGACTATCTTCCAGGTAAAGGACCAGCCTATTAAGGAGGGCTCTGGCAAGAATCTTGCCAGAAATGACCAAGAGAGGGGAGCCCCCCTTCCATGATTGTCACAGAATAATCTATTTCCTTTACCTTTATAGAGATGGACAATAGAGGCATCCTTGAACTCCCAGGGTTCCTATAACCCAGAAAATTTCAGTCAGATTTTGTATGAGCAATGTACCCCTCACCTTATAAATCTCAGCTGAAATAGGATCAACACCAGGTGCTTTGCCACATGAGAGGATCTTAATAGCATTCAAAACCTCTTCTTTAGTTGGATATTTGTCTACAGAAGGATTGACTTCAACCTGAGGTAAATGATCAATGGCTTCGGCATTGACTGATGGCAGTCTATTGAGTATACTATGAAAGTGTTCAGAACATCTCTCTAGGATCATGTCCTTATCATTAATCAAAGTGGCACTGAGTAGTTGAGAAGCACTATATGTCTTTGTCCCATAAATAGCCTTCAAGGCAACATAAAAGCACTTTGGATTGTTACTATCAGTGTAAAACTGAATTTCATCTGCCTTTTTACTGAACCAAGAATCCTATATCTCTCAAAGCTTCACCTATACTTTACTTTTGATGGAGTTAAATGCTGCCTTCTTAGAGATGGATGAACTATCCTGCTGGTAAACCCTGTAGAGTTTTCATTTTCATTTAGCAGCTTCTGAATTTCCCCACCATTTCCATCAACTCAGTTTTAATGTTCATGAGTGTTCTGGTCCAGATGAGTAAATGCAGTGTCTGAAAGCTGTCCACTCCTTTTCTGCTCCATTGTTGCCAACCATGTGTTAGCTCAAGTCTCCCTTCAAGTTAGCAATGAACTGTTCCCATTTAAGGTAGTACTCTTATCTGTTGACATTAAATCTTCTTAGAATTAAATCAACCACTTTTGTTGAATGTGAATAGTCAGCTTGGAGAGGATAAGTCTATGATCAGTCCAGCACTCTGCACCACTCATTGCCTTAGTCATTTTCATATACTGTCTGTCTCTTCTCCTTACAATGACATAGTCTATTAAATGCCAATGTTTGCTGTGTACATCCACAAAGTTTTATTGCCTTTAGGTAAATGGAAGACAGTGTTGGTGATGAGAGGGTTATGAGATGTGCCAGTCTTCAGTAGTAAGTGACTATTGCTGTTGCTATTTTCAACTCCATTGTCCCAAGGACTCCCTGCCATGTCTGGTAGTCTATGCCTACTCTAGTATTGTCACCCAGAATTATAAGCTTGGTCTCTTTTGGCATTTTGATGATAAGGGTCTCCAGGTCTTCATGATAGTTTATTTGCCTCATCAGGGATCATTATGGTGGGAGCTTGGTCACTGATGATGGTGACATGGCACTTTCCTACCAGTGCCATCACATTGTCATGAGCCTGTCATTCACTCTTTTTGGTAGGCATATAAGCTTATTGACTAGATTAATTTTGATTGCAAAACCTACACAAGCTTCATGACGATCCACTTCATTCCAGAAAAACATATATACAGCTCCAACTTCTGTAAGCTGACCTTCATTTGCCAGCCTTACTTCACTTGGGACTGGTATTTGGATGTGATACCTGCTGAGTTCTCTCACAAGAGCTGTTCATCTTTCAGTTCCACTGGATTTCATGTTGTCCATAAGTGTAAGCATATTCCATATACCAATGGTGAGTGGAATCCTCTTTGCAGATATTTTGGTACATTTTTTTTGTGTGTTTCACCTGCAGGGTAGGTTCCCTGCCTGCCATGGTAAACAGGCCAGGGTTGGGTAAAGCAGAATAATTTTAGGGCACCTTTTCTAGCCCACGCTCCCACTTGGAGGTGAGCAGTACAGTCCTTAAAAGGCTTCTCAGATATCCATAGGGCTTCTGAATCTCAATGCTACTTCAAGTGAGAAGACAACCTATGGCCTGGGCCATCTGTGTGCAAGGTTGTGGCTACAGCTCCTAGTGTATCTGCACCGCTGCTTCATCACTTGCCTATCACCACAGAAATCTGAGATAGGTAAAAATGGTAAAATGGTATGGGTAATGTCTTTAGATTTGTGCATAAACTGGATTTAAGTGAGGCAAAGTTGCACAAAGTCATCAGCCTCACTCTCTTCCAGAGTCATCACAGCCCAATGGCAGGACAGTGTCGAGATGACTGGGGATAGCTTGGGATGCAGTGAATGACCTTGGTGTCTTCAAAGTCCAACCAAGCTCTAATCACTCCACAGTACCTACTTCAACCTCCTTCTCGGCCACTAGAACAAACTGTTCTCTTCTTCCCACTCCACCAGGGGAAGTCTTCACGTTTGGGGTAGACACCACTCCTGACTCATCAAAAGATTTGAGAGTCCTCAATTACCCTCAATCTGGTTTAGCCCATCTGCTAAAATAGTTTACCATGCCGTAGCTGCTTCACATGTTACAGCTTCTTGGAGTCACAGATGAAAGTCAGATGGATCAAAGGTGGAAAGCAGGCCTGAAAAGGGTTCAGCAACTCTCACACCCAAAGTATACACCCAACACCCCAACAGCAAGGAGACCAGTAGCACTGAGTCACAGAGTAAGTGGAAAGTGTAAGAAGACTGGAAAGGTAGGAAAGTGCCAAGTTATGAATCACTTAAAAAGCCAAACAAGATTTTGTATTTGATTCTGGAGGTAATAGAGTGCCCTTGCAATTTACTGAATATAAAGTGGAAGGGGGTGACATGGTTAAACCTACCTACACATGAGGAAGATGAATTTGACAGTTGCAGTGGAAGATGGATTGGACTGAGGAGAGATCTGAGGCAGGGAGACTAATGAACAGGCTATTGAAACCATCCAGGCAGGAGTTAATAAGGACTTGCACCAGAGTAGTGGCAGTGACAGAGGAGAGAAATAATATATGAAAAATGTTACAAAGGTAGAATTGACAGGACTTGGTAACAGATTAGATATGAAAGGTGGAAGTGAAGTGTCAAGGATACCTATCTTGCCAGCCTGAATGACTGGGAAGATGATGGTACCCTTGAAAGTAATAGGGAAGTTAGGAAGAGGGGAGGTTTGGGGATTAAAGATAATGAGTTCAGTTTTAAACAAGTTGGGTTTAAAATGCCTACAGGACATTAAAGATGCAAGGTTATAGATAAGGAGAGGAGTTAGGTCTGAGAACCATCAGCATAGAGATAATTGAGTCTATGGGAGCTGATGAGCTTACCAAACTCAATGGAATAACAGGAGAAGAGAGCCCAGGACAGATCCTTGGGGGATACCCACCATAAGCAGGGACTCAAAAAGATCCAGCAGAGACTTTCTCCCAACCAGGCATCAACCCCAAAACTATATTTTGGTCCTCTCATTAAACCAGCCCTAAATCAACCTAATTATACTCTTGTCTAGCCCACATCTTTCCATCTTCCAAAAGAATACAATGAGAGACTGTGTTATATGTTTCACTAAAACCTAAGTTCTACAGCAGTGATGTCAAATTCAAAAAGAAATGGGGGTCACTAAATTATTCAGAAATATCCCTGTGGTTTAAATATTGACCTGAAAAAGCACATATTAACATTACCTATATTTTACTGTATTTTTATTTATCTTGCTAAATAGTTGACAATTACATTTTTAATCTCGTTTGAGCAGCACTCATGAATGTTGTGAACTGAATGCAGCTAGGCACAACTGTGGTGTCATAGTAATCCCTTCAAAAAACAAAAAGGAAATGATAGTTTCACATGAATTGTTCATGATGAAATCCTTCATGATTGCTATTTTCTTCTCTAGATGTTCACTAGCCATCCCTTTAATAAAAACATTCTACTATTTCATGGTTAGGCTACTTGATGCTGTTTGACAGAATGTCTAATAGTTCCTAAAAACTAGAACATTCTGATAGGAAGTATCTGCCCCTTCTCCAAATGGAGACACTCACTCCCAGAGAAAGGGGAGGGAGGAGAGCATAATTTGAATGCCCTAGGATTTTTCCTCTACTCTAAAACACCTAACAGGACAAATTTCATACAAGCACTATTTCTTACTAGAGAGATATTTCATGGAGATATTAGGATATGGATCTAGAAAGGAATTCCAAGATAGTTGGAAGTTAGACAATCTAGTCCAAGTCCAATTTACAAATGGGAAGACTGAGGCCTAGAGAAGTAATCTGAGTTTCCCATCAGACCCTGTGGCAATGGCATTTGCCAGGAACACAGAGGGGAAGGATGAACATTGAGGGGACTTGACAATTTCCCTAGTAGAGTATGAGGAAGTCCTAGCATAGAGGATGTTCTAGGGTTTGTGACCAAGGACTGAGAGCTCCACAATGGAAGGGCCTCAGAGCTGGGGGCAGCCACAGTGACAAGAAGAAAGGTCTAAGTGATATTTTACCATTCACAAGTTTACTACCTCTGGTTGAAGGTTAGTTGCAATGTTTTCTGTGACTACCATTAGTAAGATACTCTGGATGGTTAAGAAGCCTCCAACTCCTATTTTCATCTGAGAGAGATGGTGGGAGTAGACATCAGACCTGGAGACCCTTATCATCAAAATGCCAAAAGAGACCAAGCTTATAATTCTGAGTGACAATGCTAGAGTAGGCACAGACTACCAGACACGGCAATGAGTCCTTGGGACAATGGAGTTGGAAATAGCAACAGCAATAGTCACTTACAACTGAAGACTGGCACATCTCATAACCCTCTCATCACCAACACTATCTTCTATTTACCTAAAGGCAATAAAACTTTGTGGATGCACCCTCACAGCAAACATTGGCATTTAATAGACTATGTCATTGTAAGGAGAAGAGACAGACAGTATATGAGAATGACTAAGGCAATGAGTGGTGCAGAGTGCTGGACTGATCACAGACTTATCCTCTCCAAGCTGACTATTCACATTCAACAAAAGTGGTTGTCCCAAGGCAAGATGACTCCAAGAAGATTTAACGTCAACAGACAAGAGTGCTACCTTAAGATTGCTAATTTGAAGGGAGAGTTGAGCAACACATGGTTGGCAACAATGGAGCAAAAAAGGAGTGGACAGCTTTCAGACATTGCATTTACTCATTTTTTTGAATAAAAAGTTGTGAGAACAAGAACCTGTTACACTATTCACTGTGGACCAAAGTAATTTACCTCTTATTTAACAGGACAATGACAGAATAAAAGTACCAATTTGGGGGTCAAGATCCAAGATAAGTAAGGAATTCCTATCTTGCTGTCCTGGATGAATTCAGATCACCTCACTGAAATTTCCCTCATGCTTTTGCCTCCCACAGAGAAGGCAAGCAAGCCAGGCATCCAAGCAGAAGAGGCAAGAGGCAAGCAGCAGGTGCAGGGTAGGGCAGACCACCACCACTACCTTAGCCACCATCTCCCCTCAGATACTGATGAGAACAGCACAGGATCCTGAACCCAAGAGTCTTCAGTGCTTCCAACCCAGTTCACCCAGACATCATCCTGGGAAGCAGCCCCTGTGAGTATGAGTAGTTCCTGCAAGTGTTGCAACCACAGCTTTTGATGACCCACAAAAGAAAGTTCTTACCACCAAAGTCCTTGGCAATGTCAGATGGCTCAACATCAGAAACTGAAATTATTTTATCAGTGAAAATGATGTTAAAGAAGAGACAATAAGACCAATATTTTATGGCATTTACCAAGATAAGGTCAAAATGGATACATGACCTAGATATAAAGAGATACAGGAAAATTTAAAGAACATAGAATATATTACCTATCAGACTTATAGATATGCAAACAAAAGAGAGTAGTGTGAGATGTAAAATGGCTAATTTCAATTATATCAAACTAAAAAGGTTTTGTACAAATATAACAAATGTTGCGAAGATCAGAAGAAAAGCAGAAAATGGGGAGGGGGGGTTTATAAACAGTTGCTCAGATAAAGGTCTCATATCTCAAATATATAAAGAACTTTGTCAAATCTATAAGAACATGTCATTCTCCAATTGATAAATACTCAAAGGATATGAACAGATAGTTTTCCAATGAAGAAATCAAAATAATTTATAGTCATATAAAAAATGCTCTAATCATTATAAGTTAGAGAAATGCAAATTAAAACAACCTTGAGATATCATTTTACACTTACAAGATTGGCTAAAATGATTGAAGGAGAAAGTGACAAATATTGGAGAGAATGTGAAAAAATTGGGACATTGATTCATTGTTGGTGGGATTATAAAAGTGATCCAACCATTTTAGAGAGCAATCTGGAATTATGCCCAAAGAGTTATAAAACTGTGTATATACCCTTTGACCCAGCAATACCACCACTTGATCTGTTTCCCAAAGTGATAAGGAGAAAAAAGAAAAGAAGTTCTATGTTCTAAAATATTTATAGCAGTTCTGTTTGTGGTGGCAAAGAACTGGAAATTGTGGGGATGCCCATCAATAGGGGAATGGCTAAACAAGTTGAGGTATGTGATCATGATGGAATACTACTGTGCTAAAAGAAATAATGAACTTGATGATCTTAGGAAAACATGAAAAGACTTGCACAAAATAATGAAGAGTAAAATGAGCAGAACCTAGAGAATGTTGTACAATATTGTTTTAAGGACTTTTAGCGATTAAGTCATTTTGACTATTATAAATACCCAAACTAATACCTGAACAAAGGACATATGAAGGAAGATGCTATCCACATGCAGAGAAAGAACTGATAAATAGACATATATATATATATAGGATGGTTTTACATATTTGTGTCTAATGGTAGCCATCTGTAAGGTAGAGGGGATGAAGGAAAAAAGAAAAAGGTTACATGATTACTTTACTATATATTTAAAAGGAATAGCAAGTTATACATAATAGATCTGCAATTTCATGTGCAACTATCTTTTTTTCTGTTCTACTGCATAAGGAAATGCTTGTTTTATTCCTTACGTTCAGAATAAAATTTTAAAAAAGAGGAGACATTATCATTTGCTTTACTGCTGTATTCTAAGGATCATGAGACCTTTCTATCTACCTTGCAGGTGAAACCTTTCATTTATTGTTGTCTCCTCTATTAGAATGTCAGCTCCTTGAGAGCAGGGACTGTCCTGTATCCTTGTATCTTCAGTGTTTTGTACGTAGCAAGGATTTAGTAAGCACTTCATTCATTCAGATGAGAGAGGGAGAGAGAGAGACAGAGAGAGAGAGAGAAAGAGACAGAGAGAGTAATTTGCCTGAGATTTCATAGATAGTAAGTAGCAAATCTGAGTCACCTGGAACCCTTCAAGACCTGTTCCAAAGATCTTTGAAAGGACAAAAATATTTCTCTGCTGCCTCTAAAGCATAGACATTCCTATTCTTAGTGGGATAATACCCCAGTACATTTCTTTTCCAGAACTTCAGTAATTAGGTCTGCTGAAGAGGTAGGTTCTATAGCACTGTCAGGGGCAGTAGACAGGTCACATTTCCTGAAAGGCTACTTCCCTAGATGATAGCTGCAGGAGTAGGCTAGAAGCTGTGATATGGGAGAAAAGAAGGATATGGGTTTACCTGCCCATTCATAGCACTTGATGTTTATTGGTGGTGGCAGGATTGCAGACCCTTCTCTATAGAAATTGCTTCACTGGATGATGGATGGTGTGATACATAGTAGTCATTTAATAAATGATTGATTGTTGATTCACCTGACTCATAATTCTACTGGTGCCTAGCCCTGCCTTTACCTTGGACTGCTGCTGGTTTCCTCCCAATCCTTGGCTTAGGCTACATTCCAGCAGATAGGTTCTCAGATGGCTACAACAGGAAGTATACAAAATGAAAACCTCCCACACACTAGTGCTCTGGTCATTGAGACCCAGGATGGACAAGTTACTGCTACTCAACCTATTTACCTTTGTTTGCCTGGCTGAGGGTAAGTCCCCAGGAAAAAGAAAGATTTGAGGGCTCCAGTCTTGGTACTTGTGGCATCAAGGAAGAGTTCAAGAGCAGGATATTCCAGAGAGATTCTTTTCTCTTTTTCTACAGGAGGACTTGTATCTAGAGAAGGTAATGCCAGCATCCTCATCTGCAATGTCTTAGGGGGAAAGGGTCACTTAATGATACCTATGAGGTAACAAAGGAACCCATTTTCTCACTTATCCATTCTTAATGTTCAACAAGGGTAGGTAGGTGAGGCAGTGAACAGAGCCTTAAGCCAGGAAGACTCATCTTCATGAGTTCAAATCCAGCCTCAGACATTTACTAACTGTGCGACCTTGGGCAAATCACTTAACCCTGTTTGCCTCAGTTCCTCATCTGTCAAACGAGCTGGAGGAGGAAATGGCAAACCACTTCAGTATCTTTGCCAAGAAAACCCCAAATGGGGTCATGAAGAATCAGACGCGAGTGAAAAGACTGAACTACATGTTCAACAAATATTTAAGTGCCTATTTTATGAAAGGCACTGAGCTATGCCCACAAATGGCCCCTTCTTACTCCTTTGCCATTATAGCTTCCTCCTCAAACCTACAAAGCCCTGGGTGAACTCTCTTGTAAAAGTTTCCCTCACTTTTAGAGAAAAAGATCCCCTTGGACGAGACCCAGGCAAAAGCTAAAAGTGTCCTATGCTTTCCTGTTTGGCCCCCTTCATTATTACCTCAAACCCACAGCCTTTTTCTGGGCACAAGGCATCCAGAACAGTGTATGTTTTGAAGGGGAGGAATTAAAAGCAGCCTTCCATGGAAGCACAGTCTCAAAGCCCTGCTCTCTGTGACTGATAGACTCAGAAAAGAATTGCAACCTATGTGCACTTTTCCACTTTGGGTTTTGCTACTCTGGCATGAAGAGCTGCACAGCGGCGATTGGACAGCACTGTGTTACAAAGAACTACTTTGTAATCGAAAATTCAGGTATGTGGGGGATGGGGAGGGGAAGAGAAATAATCATGCACTTCCTCCCCAAGGCTGATCCCATTCTCCATCCACCAGACGCACTGGCAAGTGTCCTGTAGGATTACATAGAGGGAATTATAAATGTGTATTTCTGTGTATCCCAAGTTTCCTGAAGGGGAAGCATTCATGGAGTCACCCATAATGATCAGGCAGAGTTCACCTCTGGGTTACAAAGACAGAGGTTCTGGGTGAGATGCTATTCGAAGGGAGGTATTGGGAGGAGGCTACACCCCTGAATCTTTTTCTCTCACTCCTCAGGCTTGTCTCTGTATCATTATTCAAAACTGACATGTAAGACAGACTGTATGAATGAGGACACAACCTCGAAGAGACAGAGGCTTGAAGTTCTCTGCTGCCGTGACAGAAATTACTGCAACGTGCCTTTTGGGACCAAGATCCCTCCTTCCTCGGAGCCTGGACCCTAGAAAGGACCTCTTCCAGAGCCTTTTATCCTGCTCTCTTCTTCTCCAAACTCAGGAATTCTCTAACTTGTTCCTGTTTTTAGCAGATATGGGAGCTGATATTGTTAATACCTCCTCTCCTCTCAGGCCATTCTGAAGCTAAATAGTTTATCAGCATTAAAATCATTGTTCTATCGAACACATTCTTGCCCTAAACCCTGATTCCCTTCTTGGGATTTTTCTTGCCAAGTGGGACACATGACACCCTCTACTGATCATCCATGGAGGCTAACCTCACAGTCCTCTGAAAATAGAAGGGAAATCCTCCTGTGAAGGGTGCAATGGAACCAAGATTAGAAACAAACAAAAGATTATTTAAGTTAGGACAGGACATTACAAAATTCACAGAATTTGAGTCAGAGGAGAACTCAGATGTCATCTAAACCAACTTATATCTTAACAGGAGTCCCTTCCACCACACCCCTAATAAGTGGTTATGCAGACTTTTCTTGGAGATCTCCAGTGAAGTGACCTGATTCTCTGCTGAACCAACCCATCCTCCTTTTGTACATAAGGAAAATTTTCCTCATAGAATCTAAACCTATATGTCTTCAATCTATATCCATTGTTCCTTGTTTGGGGGAGAGGGGGGCAGTAATTGTTTGTGATGATTGAAGAGGAGAAGGTGGGGAGAGGGTGTATGGCATCTGATATCTGTAAAGGGAAGCTACTTAAAATGGTTGAAAATGGTTCTGACAGAGGGAATTAGAAAATCTGACCTGAGTAAAGCAAAGGAAACATTGATAAAAACCAAATGAAAATGGAAAAGAATGAACAAGATCCACATTATTTCAGATTATAAAGTCAATACAGTATTTTCTAATTAGAGTTTAGATTGCTCTTTTCACAGTAGACTTTTCCCCTGCAGTTTTGGAGGAATAAAATATAAACTTTCCTATTAAAACCAAAATTTTCCAATATCTACCAGAAGAGGTCACTGTTGAAGCAAACATTCACTTTTCTTGTCTTGTGGACTGCTTGCTTTTTCATGACAGTGGAGGAATTCTAGTTGTCAGATAGGATGATACAAATAGTACTGAAGTCCCTTAAAGTTACCTAAGGTCTGGATGAGAAACTCAGATTCTTCCTACTCCTCAACTTTACATGAAGATAGGGGTAATTACCAGAATCCTCTGTTTCACTGGTTCTTCCCCTCCACCTACCACCTTAGCCAGACTCATTGTCCACTAATGACCCCTTTCCTTCTCCTTCTTCTCTACAATCATGCTCAAGAGCAATGCATTACCCCCAAGCTCTGATTTGGAGGATAGTGAGGGTTAGCAAAGGTTTCTCCCACATCACAAATTCTTATCCCCTTTCCTACAACAAACAAATCTTTCCTGAATACTGCTTACTTCTATTTTATTCTAGCAGGACGTGGTTGGAAAATTTGATATTCTTTAAAGAAAAAATTTTGCAGCCTAACTACCTCCTTAGCTCAACAAAACCTTAACCTCCATGAACCAGGACAAATCCAAGAGGGCCAACAATATTTTATTTATCAGCAGCCCACACCAATTCAGCCTGTGTCCAAGGTCAGGAGAGAGAAAAGTCAATACTCTGCTTGTAGGTTTGCCTGCCTTTTGTCTCTTCCCACTCCAGCTCATCCTCCATTTAGCCACCAAAGTGATTTTCTTAAAGCACGGCTCCAGCCATGTCACCTCCCCTACTCAATAAACTCCAGTGGTTCCCTATCATCTCCAGGATCAAAGATAAAATCCTGTTCAGCAGTCAAAGCCTGTCATTGCCTATCCTCCTCCTACCTTTTCACTCTTCTTACATCTTACACCCTGCAATATACTTCAGTTCAGTGACCCTGGTTACCTTCATTGTTCCATGAACAAGACACTCCATCTCTCAGTTCTGGGCACTTTCTCTGGCTGTTCTCCATCCATGGAATATTCTCCCTCCTCATCTCTGCCTACTGATTTCCCTGGTTTCCTTGAAGTCTCAATCAAAATCCCATCTTCTATGGGAAGACTTCTCCAATCCTTCTTAATCCTAGTGCCTTCTCTCTCTTAAAGATAATTTCCTATTTATCCCGTATCTAAGATGTTCGTACATATTTGTTTGCTTGTTTCTTCTCCATTAGATTGGGAGCTCTGAGAAGGCAGGGATCATCTTTTGCTTCTTTTTGTATCTTCAGTTCTTAGCAGAGTGCCTAAAACATAATAGGTGATTAATAAATGTTTATTAGTTATCTGACTGACAGATTTATTGGTTTATTGGTTATCTGAATAATGGAGTGGGCTGAGAAGGTCACAAACTAGGAATTTCAGTTGAATCCCAGAGTATAAGAGACTCAAAGGCCACATATTACATCCCATAACTGAACAAGAATCTTATCTGCGATATAAAGATGTCTTTATCTTTATAAAGCCATCAAGTCTTTGTTTGAAGACTTCCTGTCAGAAGAAAACCATCACTTCCAAACAATTCATTTTCATATTGTTCTAGTTAATTTTTAGGAAAGTTTTTCTTTATATATCAAACCTAAATGTCTCTGAAATGTCTACTCAGTGCTTTCTCTGTGTTATATAGACTGTTGAATGCAGCCATCAGAGGGGCTACCTAACCCCATGGTTGAAGCAGGTTTGAACCAGTTGGAGCCAGTCTTGTGGTTTCTCTGGAAATTCCTCATTCCTGCAACTGGAGCCCTCTGTTCTCAGAAGATATTACCCCTCTCTGAGCCTCACGAGCCTTCTCTATGGACTTGGTTATCTTGTAAACCAACTTAAATAATAGCTTCTCAAGGCTGTGCTTTCCATAGGATTGCCTCCTTGTTGAAGTATATTTAAACCTTACCCTTTCTATCCCTCTCAGGCACTCTAGTACTTTGGTGCTGCATAGTATCCTGAATTGCAATTCCCTTGCCTTGATTAAAGACCCTTGTTGTTGATGCTTTGGTATTCCTCTTTATTTCAGGTTGAAAAATAAAGATAACTATCATTCCCTTTCCCAAGTTTTCTCTTCTGCAGGCTAACAATCCTCATATGGCATGATCCTTGCAATTTCAATTGCTCTTCTGCTCATCAATAACATTCTTAAAATACAATACCCAGAACTGAATATAATATTCCAGATGTGGTCTGATCAAGACAGAGTACATACAAAACAGAACTAGATCCCTAGGCCTGGGCAATATTTCTCTCCTGGGGTGGAGCCAAGATGGCGGGAGTAGAAGGACGGACTTGCTCTAGTTCTACCCCCATAGCCCATAAAATACCTATTAAAAAATGACTCTAAACAAATTCTAGAGCAACAGAAGCCACAGTGAAAGAGATTTCCAGCCCAAGAAAACCTGGAAGGCTCACAGGAAAGGTCTATTGCACTGGGCCCAGAGCAGAGCACAGTGCAGCCTGAGCCCCAGGGCAGTGGCAGCCACTGCAGCAGCAGCATCCATTTTTGGGGCCCTCCACCTAAAGACGCTGGGGGAATCAAGCTGGCAATTTGAGTCACAGTTCTGAGTGGCAGTCCTGGGGTGAGGAGAAGTGTTGGCTTGGTGGAGCGGGTGGTGACTGTGGAGAGGGAATCCTACTCCCAGATCCTGGACAGAAAAGCTTGTGTTTGCTCCCAGACCAGAGCACAGGTCAGGAGAAGAGTAAACTCCTCTTCCTTGATTGTATCACCTTGAAGGAACTGAGAACTTACAGGTCCGTAGAGTATACCCTCCACTTGACAAAGTACTGAAAAGCCAAATAACTGGCTGGGAAAATATCCAAAATAGGGAAAAAAATAAGACTATAGAGTGGTACTTTCTTGGCAAAAAGAAAGCCTTCCGGATGAGAAAGAACAAAGCATACCATCAGACGAAGACATAAAAGTCAAGGCTTCTACATCTAAAACCACCAAAAAAAAAAAACATGCAATGGTCTCAGACCATGGAAACACTCAAAAAGGATTTTGAAAATCAAGTAATAGAAGTGGAGAAAAAATTTGGAAAGAGAAATGAGAGTGATGCAAGAAAATCATGAAAAGTAAGTCAACAGCTTGCTAAAGGAGACCCCAAAAAATGCTGAAGAAAATAACACCTTTAAATGTGGAATATTTCTCTCTTGATGTAGTCTAAGACTACACTAGCCTTTGAGCTCTTGTGTGGGATGGCTCGGATCCCTACTTAAATTAATTACTCAGAGGCCTCTCAAAGTGATGACAGAAAGTTTATTTATTCGATTCTTGAGAAGTGGGACAATCCTATACCAGTTCACCTGGAGTAGGAAAGCCGAAGACGAAGAAAAGGCAGTGATTTACATAGACCCTAATGCAAGTCCTTCCCCCCCCCCACTGACCATTATTCTCATTAGCTGAGAATATGATCTTACATTCTAGACAAAAAATCTAACCAATCCCTTTTGAAATGAAGACATTGAAGAATTATGTAAGTTTTATCCAATCATTGAGACCCTAATGCACTACACAGTTGTATATCCTTATATGGAATTATTCCACTCTAAAAACATTGTAACCTTGAGCCTCTCAGTCTTACCTCACCCTTGGGAGAAGAATTACAATCTGAGAAGTCTTCACTAAACCTATTCCACTCACTCTCATACTACACTCTTGATTCACTGGACTTGTGGTACCTAAGCACTTCCTAAATATGTCTTACATAAACAGCTGCCTAGCCATACCTCCCCTACTTTGTACTTTAAATTCAGTTTTTTTAATTTAACTATAATCAGAGAGGTGAAGAGCCTCATGTTCATGCCATATGAGGATAATTGGAATAAACTGGGTATTTGTGTGTGTGTGTTGGTCCTTCGTTGCCAAAGAAGATCATGCCATCAGAGAAATGATGACATGACTTGCACTTGACTTTGTTTTTTGGGTTTTTTTGTTTTTTGGTTTTTGGTTTTTTTGGGTGAAGTAGAAAAATTTTTTTGTATTTATTTATTTTTTTAAATTAAATTTATTTATTTAACTTTTAACATTCATTTTCACAAAATTTTGGGTTACAAATTTTCTCCCCTTTTATCCCCTCCTCCCCCCAAACACCAAGCATTCTAATTGCCCCTATGACCAATCTGCTCTCTCTTCTATCATCCCTCTCTGCCCTTGTCTCCGTCTTCTCTTTTGTCCTGTAGGGCCAGATAGCTTCCTATACTCCTTTACCTGTATTTCTTATTTCCTAGTGGCAAGAACATTACTCGACAGTTGATCCTAACACTTTGAGTTCCAACTTCTTTACCTCCCTCCCTCTCTTTTTGGGTTTTTTTTTTTGAGTGAAGGAGGGCTGTGCAGGTCACCAGCCTCACTTCTCCTCCAGAGCCATCTGAATCCAGTGACCAGATACTCATCAGGATGACTGGAGATGACCCAGGATGAGACAATTGGAGTTAAGTGACTTGCCCAAGGTCACACAGCTAGTGAGTGTCAAGTGTCTGAAGTGAGATTTGAACTCAGGTTCTCCTGATTCCTGCACTGGTGCTCTATCCACTGCACCACCTAGCTGCCCCGAACTGAGTATTTATAAGCTAAAAGAAAGAAGACTCAGGTGGAACAGGTTATCTGTTTTCAAAGTATTTGAAGGACTGTCCCATGGAAGAGACATTAGAATCATGGTGTTTGACCTCAAAAGACAGTACTAGAAGCAATAAGAAAAAGTTGCTAAGGAAATTTAGGCTTGATATAAGGAAAAATTTTCCTAATAATTAGAGCTATCTTAAAGTGGAATGGGTTGCATTGGAGGTCATGAAAGGCCTCTCAAAAGAGGTTTTCAAGCAAAGGCTGGATGAGAACTTTAGGATATATTGTATACAGGATTCTATTTCTGTTACAAATTGGACTAGATGGTCCCTGAGGTCCCTTCTAACTCTCAAATACCATGACTTGATTTTTTTTTGCTTTTTCTCCAAACCTGTAATTTTAAGTAATAGATAAATTTATTTTATTTCATTTTTAATTTATGGAATAAAACCACCATTTCCATAGCATAGCCTGATAAAAATATGATTGTACATGAAACTGCAAAATTATCACATAAATTTCCTTCTTTTCTTTATCATTGTCTTCCCTCTTCCTCCCCCCACTTTAGAAAGAGCTACCCATTAGATACAAATGTACATGTGTATGTGTATACACATATATCCATATATACACATGCATACACATACATATACACATATATATATGTAAAATTATTCTATACATACTTCTAGTTATCAGTTCTTTCTCTGGATTCTGATAGTGTTTTCCTTCATATGTCCTCAATAGCTAATTTGGGTGTTTAATAATGGACAAAGTAATTTATTCACTCAAAGTCATTCTTTAAAAAATTTTTGCGGTTACTCTTCATTCTGCTCATTTCACTCTTCAATATTTTGTGCAGGTCTTTTCATGTTTTTCTAAAAATTATTGCGCTTCTCATTTCTTACAGCACAGTAGCATTCCATCACAATCATATACCACAACTTGTTTAGCCATTCCCTATAGGTTGCCCCTATTTGGGCAACCCCACAATTTCCAGTTCTTTGCCACCATAAACAGAGCTGCTATAAATATTTTAGAACACAGAGTTTCTTTTCCTTTTTCCCTAATCATCTTGGGAAACATACCAAGTAGTGGTATTGCTGGGTCAAAGGGTATATACAGTTTTATAACTCTTTGGGCATAATTCCAGATTGCTCTCCAAAATGATTGGATCATTTTACAATTCCACCAACAATGAATCAATGTTCCAATTTTTCCACATTCTCTCCAACATTTATCACTTTACCCTTCTATCATTTTAGCCAATCTGGTAAGCATAAAATGATACTTCAAGGTTGTTTTAATTTTCATTTCTCTAATTTATAATGATTAGATCATTTTTATGATACAAATTGGTTTTTATTTCTTCATTGGAAAACTGCCTGTTCATATCCTTTGACCATTTATCAATTGGAGAATCATTCATATTGTTATAGATAGGATGAAATTCTTTATATATTTGAGGTATGAGATCTTTATCTGAGAAACTGTCTATAAAAATTTTTCCCCAATTTTCTGCTTTTCTTCTAATCTTGACTACATATGTTTTATTTGTATAAAACCTTTTTAATTTAATATAATCAAAATTATCCATTTTACACCTAATTTTACTCTCTATCTCTTGTTCAGTCATAAACTATTCCCCTATCCATTAGTATGGTCAGCAATATGTTCCATGGTGTTCTAATTTTCTTGTAAAATCTCTCTACATTTCTAGATCATGTATTCATTTTGACCTTATCTTGGTAAATGGTGTGAGATATTGGTCCATGCTCAGTATCTGCCATACTGCTTTCCAGTTTTCCCAACAATTTTTACCAATAATGAATTCTTATCCCAAAATCTCAAGTATTTACATTGGTCAAATATATGTTTATTTGCTGCTATAAATTATATGTCTATTCTAAGCAGACAAAGCAGGCTTTAACTTGGTGGTAGCATGCAAGAGTTGATTCTTAGGAGCAAGCCCATCATCTCAAGGAAAGGCAACTAATGAGCCACTTAAAGCCACTTGGATTTTGCTTAAATTAAATCTAAAGGATTGTCTTTGCTGCCTCACCCTCACCCTCAATATATCTGACATCAGGGCAATGTGTTTAAAACTGTAAAAAAAAAAAAAAAAAAAAAAAAAGCTGTTGAATCATTCTAACAGTATAATTCTTAATCTAACATCTAGATTGTAAGAGAAATTACTTTTCTAACACAGCTAATACAATTGCTTATCAAATTACACAACATAAGAAAACTTAGAAATACAATACTATAAACAATATTATGATATTTGAAATTTGAAAATCTGAAATACTATTATTTAAAAGGAAGTTCACCTAAAATTATTTGGCTATGACGAAAATTATGAGATTGTTAACTAAGCTATTTAGAGTTATCATTTTAATCAAGTATACCCATAAGTGTTTTAAAAGGAAAATTGGTAATTATGCCCAAAAAAAGTCCTTGTAAAATCTCCTTTGTAAACCTACAAAGATTCTTAGAATCATTTAACCATAAATTCTTATCAACCCTATTGTAACAGTAAGCACACCAACCATGCACGGGGTGGGGGGGGGGGGGGGGGCCTGCTACCAAAGGTTCTTAGATCTGCATTCAGAAAAGGAAAACAACTTTCAAGGGGTTAACAATCACTTTAATCAAGCACATGTATCAATCCTTTAACCAAATACCTATATCATTAGTTAGTTCTGGGAGTTAGCACCCTGAATTTCAAAGAAAAAAACAGAGAAATCAAAAGATCAACAGACATACCTTCCTTTGCCTGAATTCAACAGACAATTGGACCCCAAACTGTCTGACCACAGTTACCAGAGGGGGAAGCACGACATCTGGGTTCTCAAAACCAGGGGGGATCCTTAGAGGCTTCCCAGAGTCATCAGCTGGCACTCAAACCTTCTTACCAAAAGAAGGGAAGATCTTTAATCATATTAACAATACAAATTCATATACTGTTTCTAGGTAAAGAAACTCTTGTTTCTGTACTTTACTTCTAGTAAAAGACTCTCTTGATTGATAAAGGCAAGATTCAATCAGGCACTTGATTATACTAAAACAAAAATAGCAAAAGATCCTATTTTGATTGCCATTATACCTGTGCAAGAGCTTGCTGTGTTGTGAAATTCCTAATTAGTAAGTGGGATACAAAATAGGAATCCTTACACAAAATGGGAGTGAAATTTTCAAGCCTATTTATAATATAGAGTGAGTTTCATCTAAGGTTATTTATCTATCATTTGTGGAAGTTAAGTATACGTTGAAACAATTTAGTCTTAACAAACTCTACTCATAAAGATTAATTTTGCTTTAATGGGTGAATGCAAAATATCTTTAGAGAGAATTATATGTATCTATGTTAATTTGGAAGTTTACAACAATTAGCCAGGATTGTTTTTCTAGGGAGTTTAAGTGAACTCTCTATAGGGAATTCCAGAAGTAATTACTTTCTTATTTCTAGTGACATATTTTATGGCAAAAAGAAGAAGAAGATATTGAGTAAATTTTTAAAGACGGTATACTTTGTTATTGCAATAAAGCTAATTTAATTGGGTATTGACTTAGAAAAAACAATCTCCTCCCTATTAAAAATATCTTTTGACTAGAGGAGGGTACTTGGGAATCTGTGGTAGTTAAGAATATATTTGATTTTATGGCACTTTAGGAATTTATGTATGTTATTTAAAGATATTTTATACCAACTTAGTCTTGAAAAATTCCAATTTTGCTTTAAGTTTGAATAATAAAGATATATGTCATTTTAGATATTTCCAATTAATATTTTTTATGAAAGGTTGGTGATTATCCTTTTAATATCAGGATAAATTTTAAGCTGTTATTAAGAAAGGGAAATGCTTTTAGGAAGGAATGTTTAAGCAAAAAACTTTTGTAAAAATCTTTTATGTGATTTTCAGAAAACCTACTAATTTTTATTTGTAAGTCAATTTATTGCAATAATAATAGTTATGTCTAAACCTACCATGAATTTCTGGGTTTTATTCTTAGGTTTGTTGTATCCTTTGACTGACCTTAAATGGGCACTTTTAGAGAAATTTAAGAAATCAACAACTCAATGAGAGCAACATCTGAGATCTAAGGTTAATGAATATCTGTCCCTGGGAATAAGGTATGGAGGTTACCTTGGGAAAGTTAAGATTGGAGTCTTAATTCATTTTCACGTACAAGAAATATATTTAGAGTGGTGTAGGCCTTAAGGATCAACTTTGATGCTGTTATAACCATATCCCTGCTTATAGCTCTCATAACAAATTTCTATTATTAGAGTAGATGAAGTGGAAGTTTGTCATTGTAATACTGGATCTATTAATTATATTAATACTAAAGCATCTAAATTACTGTAATAAGCTGTAATTGGGGGGGAAAATCTTGCTGTTTTTATCTGAATTTGTAGTCATTCCATGGTCTAAGCAAGAACTTGTCACATGTATAAGATTCAATTCCTGAAGTAACTCATTCTTTCAAAATGATATGGACATAATTAGACACAAGTAAACAAGCTTGTGAAACAAAGACAAACCTATTGAACTATGAGGTTAAAGTCAGGAACCTCTTTTAAGGAATAGGATTTCAGATGAGCTATCTTGTGTCACCTTTACCAGAAATCTGATTTTGTTTATGTTTGTCATTTAATCTGGGATTAGACCTGTAGAAATGCATGCAAACTACTTAAGAATCACCTTAAAGGTGTTCCCATTGTTTTAAAGAATTCAGAATAGTCTATGTTTATGTTCATTTAAACATAGTAATAACTGAACATGTTTTCCCAATCTGTAAACATGCATAAGACAGCAGTGATTTGTTCCAGACCATCTGAAAGTCATAACCAAAAAATAGCCTGGACATAATATTTTAAGAAATCATAAAAGAAAACTACACAGATCTCTCAAAACCAAAGGGCAAAGCAGAAATAGAAAGAATCAGCTAGTCACCTCCTGAAAGAAATACCGAAATGAAAACTCCCATGAACATAATATTGTCAAAATTCTGAAGTTCTAGGTGAAAGAAAAAGTCCACCAAGGAACCAAGAAGAAAGAATTCAAGTACCTAGGAGCTATACTCATCTAAGTCCAGTGCAAGACAATTGTCAGATCAGCTGACATGCAGTATCTTGGTATCTTCAGTGCCTGATCAAACTCTAAGCATTCCATAGCACCTGCTTCAGTCACCTTCCTGGCTATTGGAACAAATTAATCTCACCCACCATTCTTTTAAGGGAATGTCTTCACATGGTTGTTTTAGAAACCCTGCTAACTCACTGATGGGTTTGAAGCCCATTAATTACCCTCAACCTGGCCTTGGCATATCTGCCAAGACATTTTTACTGGGGCATGGCTGCTGTGCATGCTACAGCATCTTGGAGCTACAGATGAGAGTTGGTGAATTGAGTAGACACCAAAGGTGGATAAACAGCTCTGAAAATAACTCAGCAAGCCTTAACACCAGAGGTGTTAGTCCTCCCTGAATACCCCATATACTCCATTAGGGCATAAAAACCTCACAAAGGGAGAAAAACAGAAATACTAAACACCTCTTTTACTGACCATCATGCAATAAAATAATGTTCAATAAAGAGTCAGAGAAATAATTAAAAATTAATTGGAGACTTTGCATATGTTGGCTTTAACTCCACGAACAAGTTGCCTCTCACAGGATAAGTCTCTCATTTCTAATTTCATCACCATGCTGCTAACTCAAGCCTTGAATGACACCACTTCCCTCAGCTTCCTCTCTCTCTGATTGGAGGGCTGAAGGGTAGAGGGCCAAATCCTCTTAATGTCTTCCTTTATAGAAGGCAGAAACCAGACACTCAGTTCAGTCCATTTCCTATCTATCTGGTTTCAACTCCATTAAACAACATGCCCCTGCCCTGGGTACCCCCTGTTAATTTGTCCTTTCTTCCCACCCTCACTACCTTCCTGACTCCTTTTGTGTGTTGTCTCCCTTCATTACATTAAAAGGTCCTTGAGGGCAAGGACTATCTTTCTTTTTATTAATTATATTCCCAGTGCATAGTACCTGCCACATAATAAATGTGGATTGGATTGGAAATAACTTAATCCTAAAGAATGGAAAAGTCAAACAACAAATCACAGGAAAAAAATCTACAGTTTATTTAAACATAATGAAAACAATGAAACAACATACCAAAAATCTAGGAGATATGTCTACAGCAGTAGGACAGCTGGACCTATCTTCCTGAGTTCAAATATGACTTCAGAAACTTACTAGCTGTGTAATACTGGGTAAGTCAACTAACCCTGTTTACCTCAACTTCCTCATCTGTAAAATGAGGTAAGGAAGGAAATGGCAAGTTACGCCAGTATTTTTGCCAAGAAAATCCTAAATGGGGGTCACAAAGAATATGACTGAAATGACGAAACAACACTCCAAAACAGTTCTTAGGGGAAAATTCATTTCTGTAAATACATCTATCAATAAAGGAAGAAAGATCAGATAATTGGGCAATCAATAACAACAACCAAAAATAAAACAACTATAAAATCAACAAATAAGTGCCCCCTCAAAAAAAAACACCAAAAGAGAAACTGGGAAAATCAAAGACAGAAAAAATTGAACACAAAAAATTAGTGAAATAATAAGTAAAACTAGATTTATTTTAAAGATCATAACCTGGAAAAATCATTAGTTAATTTGACTTTTTAGGAAAGATTAAAAGCAAATTACTGGTATCAAGAATGAAAAAGTGAATTCACAATAAATTAAAGGTAGATAAAGGAAATTATTAGGAAATATTTGCCCAATTATATGTCAATTATACTGACAATCTAAATGAAATCGAGGAATACTTGTAAAAATATAAAATACCCAGATTAACAGAAAAAGAAATAGAGGATTGGAATAATCCTATATGGAAAAAATAAATTGGACAAGCCTTAAAATGAGTCCTTACGGGGAGAAATTCCAGAACCAGATAGATTTGCTAATGAAAGCTATCAAACATTTAAACAATTAATTCCAAGACTATAAAAAGCTGTTTGGGAAAAAAAGTGAAAAGAATTCTACCAAATTCTTTCTATAGTACTAATAAACTCAAAAAAATACTAATAAACTCTTGATATCTGCACTAGGGACATTCAAAATAAAGAAAACTTTTGACTAATATCTCTAATCATATTTATGCAAAAATTTCAAAAAAAAAAAACCTATTGTGAGTACTACAGCAACATATCACAAAGATTATATAAATTCTGACCATGATTGTTTTATGCCAGGAATGTAGGGCTGATTCAGTATTAGGAAAACTATACACATAATTAACTATGTTAACAATAAAAATAACATGTAAAATCATCTAATGGTATCAATAGAAAAAGAAACAGCTTTTGACAAAATAAAACATCTATTCCTATTTTTTAAAAAGTACACTAGAAAATGCAGGAATAAATGGAATTTTTTAACTTGATATAGTAGATATCTAAAAGCAAGAATCAGCTTTATCTACAATGGGAATAAATTAGAGGCATTCCTAAGAAAATCAGGAATAAAGTAAGGATGTCAATTATCAACATTCCTATTCAAAATAGTGCTAGAAATCTCAGCTATAAAGATATGAAAAGAAAAAGCAATTCAAGAAATAAGCATGAAGCAAACAAAATGACCACATTTTGTAGAAGATATGATGGTTTACTTAAACTATTGCATGACCAAATGAAAGAAACAGGATCACAGAAGATAAGATGGATAATTGTGATTCCATAAAATTTAAAGTTTTGTACAAACAAATAGCTAAACAAATAGCAGCTAAAATTATTAAAGAATTTGGTAAATGGGAGAAGAAGGGAATTTTTGCAGCATGTTTCTCTGTTAAAGGCATCATTTCCAAGATATGTAAGGAAATGATTCAGATTTACAAGAATCATTCTCCAGTTGATAATCAGTCAAAAGATAGTGTAAGCATAAGCAAAGTGGGATTTTTTTAATTTTTTTTTCTGGAGTTCAGTTTCCTAGGCTCAGGCTAAACTCCAAATATCTGAAGGATTAATCTCCTTTGAACCCTGATAATTCACAGCTGTGCTGAGTCATGTAGGTTTCATGCCTTCTTACTCTAAGCCAGTCAGGGGGAGTTGACATTTTGCTTTGGGGGCTCACTCATGAGAAGGACCTTTTGATTCCCTAGACAGGACTCTGAGTAGCCATTTGTTAAAAGCCCCCCAACTACTCAGATGTTAGTGCTCTCCCAGTCTGATGGTGTATATAGGTAGTTGTATTTTTCTGTTTAGACAGCTAGAGCCCTAAACAGATTCTTTTTTGGACTACTTAGCTATACTTATCTGTGTGTTAATTAAAGTAAGATTATTAACCACTTTAAAGCTGTCTTTCCTTTAGAAAAACTGATCAAGGAATCTGTGCTAGCAGCCTACCCTGTATACTAGTATGGTTGCTACTCCAGATAGGAACAGTCCTTTTTCAAAGGGAGAAATCAAAGGTATCAATAGTCACATTAAAATGTTCTAAATCAATTTTTCCAGCTAATGTAGGTGATAAAGAATTCATTTCTAGAATATATAGAGAACTGAGTCAAATGTACAAAAATACAAGTCATTCACGAATTGATAAATGGTCAAAGGACATTAACAGGGAATTTTCAGAGGAAGAAATTAAAGATATCTATAGTCATATGAAAAAATGCTCTAAATTACTTTTGATTAGAGAGATGCAAATCAAAACAACTCTGAGGTACCACATCACATCTATCAGATTGGCAAACATGACAGAAAAGGAAGATGATAAATGTTGGAGAGGATGTGGGAGAGTTGGAACACTAATATATTGTTAGTGGAGCTGTGAGCTGATCCAATCACTCTGGAGAGCAATTTAGAACTATGCCCAAATGGCTACAAAAATATGCATACCCTTTGACCCAGAAATATCACTTCTAGGACTGTATCCCCAAGAGATCACAAAAATGAGAAAGGGTCCCACATGTACAAAAATATTTATAGCAGCACTCTTTGTGGTGGCCAAAAACTGGAAATCAAGGGGATGCCCATCAACTGGGGAATGACTGAATAAATTATGGTATATGAATGTAACGGAATACTATTGCACTATAAGAAATGATGAACAGGAAGACTTCAGAGAGGCCTGGAAAGACTTATATGATCTGATGCTGAGTGAAAGGAGCAGAACCAAGAGAACTTTGTGCACAGCAATGACCCCAGTGTGTGAGAGTTTTTTCTGGTAGACTTGGAACTTCATTGCAATGCAAGGACTTAAAAAAAATTCCCAATGGTTTTCTAAGGCAAAATACCTTCCACATCCAGAGAAAAAACTATGGAATTCAATTGCAGAATGTAGCAGATGATTTTTTCTTTGTGTATTACGTTTTGGTTTGTTATATGATTTCTCCCATTCATTTTAATTCTTCTACACAGCATGACTATAGTGAAAGTGTATTTAATAGGAATGCATGTGTAGAAGCTATATAAAATTGTATGCCATCTCAGGGAGGGAGTGGAGAAGGAGGGAAAAATAATCATCTAAGTTTATATGGTAGTGATTGTAGAACACTGAAAATAAATAAATTTAATTTTAAAAAAATAAAATGTTCTAAATCGCTACTGATTAAAGAAATGCAAATTAAAACACTGAGGTACTACCTCACAGCTATCAGATTGGCTAACATGACAGAAAAGGAAAATGACAGTTGCTGGAGGGAATGTGGAAAAACAGGAACACTAATGTATTGTTTGTGGAGTTATGAACTGATTCAAACATTCTGGAGAACAATTTGGAACTATATACAAAGGCCTATAAAACTGTGCCACACCCCTACTAGGTCTGTATCCCAAAGAGACTAAAGAAAAGAGGAAAGGACCTATCTGTACAAAAATATTTATGTCACCTCTTTTTGCAGTTGCAAGGAACTGGAAATTTAAGAGATGTTCATCAATTGAGGAATGACTAAATAAGTTGTGATATATGACTTTGATGGAATACTATTGTGCTATAAAAAATGACAGTCTGATTTCAGATAAACCTGGAAAGACTTATATGAATTGATACAAAGTGAAGTGAGCAGAGCCAAGACAACATTGTACAGAGTAACAGCAACATTATAATGGTGATCAACTATGAATAACTCTGAGTAAAACAATTCCAAAGGACCCATGATGAAAAAAGCTATCCACCTCCAGAGAGAGATCTGATCATCTCAGTGCAGACTGAAGCATACTTTCTTCATGTTCATTATGTTTCTTACTTTTTATTGTTTTTTTTTAATATATCTAATATGGAAATATGTTTTGTATGACTTCACAGGTATTACTGATATCACATTGCTTGCCTTCTCAAAAGGTAGGGAAAGAACAGTAGGGATAGAGACATTTTGGAATTTAAAATATTTTTAAATAAATGTTTAAAAAGAAGAAAAAAGAAAAATTCTTATCTCACTAATACAGAAATGCAAATTAAAACAACTCTAAGAAAAAGAAAAATGACAATTATTGGCAGGGCTATAGGAAAACAGGTACATTAATACAAACTGTTCCCCAAAGAGATAAAAGACAGAGGGAAAGAACTCATATATACAAAAATCTTTGTATGTATGTATATACATATATATATAAAATCTCTTTTTGTGGTGGCAAAAAAAATAGAAACTGAAGGGGTGCCTATCAACTGGGGACCAGATAAAAAATACTTTACTGTATATGAAAGAAACAGGATACTATTGTGCCTTATGAAAATATGAAAGAGATGGTTTCAGAGAAATCTGGGAGGACTTGTATGAACTGATACAACAGGAAATGAGAAGAACCAGGAGAATAATGTATGTAACAGCAACAACATTGTAAAGATAACTTTGGAAGACTTAAGCACTTTGATCAATACAATTATGAGCCATGATTCCAGAGGACCAGTGATGAAGATATCCACCTTTCACGAGGAAGGTGATGGACTCAGAGTACAGATTAAGACTCTTTTACATCACCAATCAGATAATTAGTTTTGCTTAACTAACTTAATCTATACATATTTGTAACAGAGGCTTTGTTTTTTCTTTCATTGGAATTAGGGCAAAAGTGGGAGGGAGAGAAAATAGATTTTCATTGATTGAAGAAATTAAATTTTAATTTTTTTTTTAAATTAATGAATATTGCAAAATTACAAAGAACAATTTTAGCACCATTGAACAGATATGAGAAGGTACCTTCCTTGACTCTTTTACAGACATTCCACAAGGGTGGAATGCTTTATATAATATTGTATTTTTTTTCAACGTATTGATGATTTTGCTGAACTTTTTTCCTTTCTCTTTTTTCTTTTTCTTTTTCAATTCTTTCTGAGAAGATTCTGGGAAGATGGAAGAGTAGGTCAGAAAATTCCAAGCTCTCAAGATTTTCCTCCACAAAAGAGATAAAATAGCGCATCTGGGCAAACATAGGGGTGTGAAAACAAATAAGAGTTAGGGGCAGAACAGGGGTCCCTTTGGGACAATCGAAGGAAACCTGAAGAAAAATCCCAGCACGATTCAACTGTACACTGTCCTTGACTCTAAAATTCCTTGATCCCTTGTTATATTGCTACTTACACCCTGACCAAACCCTGTGACTATAAATAGCTAATCTATGGATACACTATCTCTATCACACTCTTCACAATAGCTATTCCAAACATTCTCTCTTCAAGCCTCCCACCTCATCTCCTTTCTTCTCCTTAGCACAGGAGTCTTCCTGTGACAGGAGCATCACCTGTTCTTTTTGTAACTCAGGCTGGTTCTCCTTTAATGGGCAGGGAGGCAGTTCTTGGGATCATCATTTGTTTGGCTTCTTTGCTGCAGGAAGCGTAAAAGACTCAGCCTATAGGGAGTTGGTGTCAGAGGTTTTAGTGGAATTTCCATTGCCCTTCAAGGAATGACTTCCTGACCTTAGCATGGTCAGTTGCTGCAATGAACTTGGAGGCAGATTGGAGTAGCCATCTTTTCACATTTCAATTTATTTACTTAGTTTTCAACATTTACTTCACAAGATTTTGAATTCCAAATTTTCTCTTCATCTCTCCCCTCCTCCCCACTCCATGATGGCATGCATTCTGATTACCACTTCCTTCTCATATTCCCTTCCCCTTCTATTTTCCTGTAGGGTAAGCTAGATTTCTATGCCCCATTGCCTGTGTATCTTATTTCTCAGTTACATGTAAAAACAATTTTTAACATTTGTCTTTTAAAACTTTGAGTTCCAAATGGAGTAGCCATTTTAAATGAATTGCTTTATTTTTAATCTTAGAGTTTTATTTTTTTATCTACTGTTATTAGTAAAGCAATTGTTATTGCATTTTATGGTCAGTACTTTGTTGCATTCTAACAGTGAGCCTCAATCACTGAACTGACCTGAATAGACTGCCTTAGAATATTTTTGGCATGACTGGCAGAGATTACTTTGCAATGGCTCTTTGGTTAAATTCATTGTTGAAGCAGGGAAAAGGGGCTGTGAGGGGAAAAGCGGCCTTGGAAGACTGGATGGCTAGATATGGAACTTTTGTATCCTATGGACCAAGAACTGTTTGGATCACATGGGGAGATTTTTCAGGGTAATAAAGAAGAAGATCCTGTTCATCTCAGTTAGCTTTATGAATACTTAAGGAGCTTGAATGGAAACATACAAAAATAACAAAAGTGAGTATTCTTTGGTTCATATTTGTGGCTTTAGAAAAGCTGGTTGTCAAAAAAAATTAAGATAAATTATCCTTACACATTAAAGGATTAGAAGCTGAATTGACTTTTGATATTAAAGGATCATCTGCCTTTAAGGCAGAAGAGTGACTTATAGATTTAGTATTGGACAGGCGAAAAGGGCAATGCTAATATGGTTGAAGATTAATATGCTATATATGGGAAGTATAATCTCTGATCCAGAGGTATCACTGGAGAATGTGTTAAACCCTGCTGATATTAAATCTATAAGGGAGGAGAATAGGAGAAGGAATGAGGGGGAAGATTAGGAAATGGAACTGGTGTTGAATGTTTTCTTATTCCATTACTACTTCCCAGGGAATGATTTCCTCCAAACCAGTATCTGAAGATGGGAACACTTTTATAACCAAGAAACTTGACAGTTTCAAGAGAAATTTAAACAGCAAGTTAATGTGTCATTTGAATCTAGTTAAGGAGGGTCTGGGCTAATAGGGATAACTTAAAATTTTTGTTAGTTGAAGAGTTTCAAGAGCTTGAAGAGATTACAAAAGGATTTGCTCTTGTAAAGTTAGCTGAACTAGTTAAAGACCCAAGACAGCGACTGCTCTTTGTCTATTTTTAGGTGGCTAAAATGTGGAGTTCTGTATATCAGATTCCACATAAATGAAAAGGAGAAAAAATTTTTTAAAAGATGGGTTTAGTGAACTGAATTTATGGCTCCTCTCTATCATTCCACACTTCTCAAGACCAGCCTGCTTTCTTTTACATGAAATGCCTGTATGACATCAGATATTTAGCTGTGGACCTTCCCTGTCAGACTATCATTAAGAAGGCTAGACAATTAACTGATGAAATTTGAAGATGAAATTGGGGATGCCTAGATGCTGAGCATGTAAGGCTATCCACACAATGGTGACTCTGTGAATAATGGCAGGAAGCAGGGTCTTGTCACTATGTTAATTAAATAGGAGGAGAGTAATGGTGCTTTTTCCTGAAAGAAGCATTAGTATGACTCTTAGAACATTGGTAGGCAAGAAGGTGCCTGGTGATCAGCCTGTGGGAGTATTATTAGTAATATTGTATTGGGGTATATACAATCAGTATACTCAGGGTCCTACCCCAGCAAAATTTAGGACATCCTTGAAATTCTCCCAGTGGTTGATCAGAGCCACTCATCTTTGTATCCAGATTGAGGAGACTGTTGAGATGAATAAAGGCCAAGATTCCTTTAAGGTTTGTACTTTTCTAACTTTAGGGCTGCAGAGGGACTGGAGGTCATATACCAGAACCACTGTGGCCTAGAAAGTAGTGGGGAGGGAGGGGGTGCAGAGCTAAAATGGTGGAGTAGAAAGGCATATATACTTTAACTCTTCCCCCAGAGACAATAAAATACCTGTAAAGAAAGACTCTCAACAAATTCTAGAGCAGCAGAAGCCACAGAAAGACAAAGTGGAGATTTCCAGCCCAAGGTGACCTAGAAGGCAAAAGGGAAAGGTCTGTCACACCAGATGTGGAACAGAGCCCAGTCCAGCCTCAGCCACGTGACTCTGGGAGGAGCAGGAACAGAACAGGCTTTGGGGACAAAATCCCCGGAAGCAACAGCAGTTTGCAGATCCCTGAACCCATAGGCACCAAAGGTCAGTGAGAGGGCTTTTTCAGCCTAGCAAGAAGGGAACAGAGTCCACTCCTGGACCCGGCCCAAGGTGGTAGGAGGAGCTGGGCAGCAGAGGCTTCTGGAGGCTGTGGCAGGCAGGCAGCAGCCAGTGTCCATTGTTCCATTGTTGCAGCACTGAGCATAAAGCCTCTGGGGGAACTGAGCAGCTGATCTGAATCTCGGCCCTGAGTAGAGACCCCACCCCCACCTAAAGCCCCTGGGGGAATTGAGCATCTACCTTTAAGAGCACAGTCCTGGGGTAAGCAGGAGCACTAGGACCCTCCTCTTGACAAAGGATTCAGAAGTCAAGTAACTGGCTGGGAAAATGCCCAAAAAAAGGAAAAAAAAAATAAGACCATAGAAGGTTACTTTCTTGGTGAACAGGTATTTCCTTCCATCCTTTTGGATGAGGAAGAACAAAGCATACTGTCAGAGGAAGTCAAGGTTTCTGCATCCAGTACCTCCAAAATGAATATGCAATGGGGCCAGGCCATGGAAGAGCTTGAAAAGTGAGACAGCAGCTTGCTAAAGGAGATCCAAAAAAATGCTGAGGAAAATAACACCTTTAAAAATAAGCTAACTCAATTGGAAAAAGAGATCCAAAAAGCCAATGAGGAGAAGGCTTTCAAAAGCAGAATTAGCCTAATGGAAAAGGAGGTTCAAAAGCTCACTGAAGAAAATAGTTCTTTAAAAATGAGAGTGGAGTTCAGGGAAGCTAATAACTATATGATAAACCAAGAAGTTGCAAAACAAAACCAAAGGAATGAAAAAATGGAAGATAATGTGAAATATTTCATTGAAAAAACAACTGACCTGGAAAATAGATCCAGGAAAGTCAATTTAAAATTTATGGGACTACCTCAAAGCCATAATCAAAAAAAGAACCTAGACATTATCTTTCATGAAATTATCAAGGAAAACTGCTCTGATATTCTAGAACCAGAGGGCAAAATAAATTTTGAAAGAATCCATCAATCACCTCATGAAAAAGATCCGAAAAGAGAAACTCCTAGGAATATTGTGGCCAAATTTTAGAGTTCTCAGGTCAAGAAGAAAATATTGCAGGCAGCTAGAAAGAAACAATAAGAGTATTACGGAAAATACAATCAGGATAACACAGGATCTGGCAGCTTCTACATTAAGGGATGGAAGGGCTTGGAATAGGATATTCCAGAAGTCAAAGGAACTGGGATTAAAACCAAGAATCACCTACCCAGCAAAATTGAGTATAATACTTCAGGGGAAAAAAATAGTCATTCAATGATTCAAGCATTCTTGATGAAAAGACCAGAACTGAAGAGAAAATTTGACTTTCAAACACAAGAATCAAGAGAAGCATGATAAGGTAAACAGGAAAGAGAAATCATAAAGGACTTTCTAAAGCTGAAATGTTTACATTCCTACATGGAAATATATGTGTAACTCTTGAGACTTTTCTCACTATTTGGGTAGGTGGAGGGATTATACACACACACACACATACACATACACACACACACACACATATAGACAGACTGCACAGGTTGAGTTGAATCAGAAGGAATGATATCTATAAAAAATAAAATTAAGGGGTGAGAGGAATATATTGGGAGGAGAAAGGGAGAAATTGAATGGGGCAAACTATCACTCATAAAAGAGATAAGAAAAATTTTTTTCAATGGAGGAGTAAAGGGAGGAGATGAGAGGGGAAAAGTGAAGCTTACTCTCATCACATATGGCTTAAGGAGGGAATAACATGCTCATTCAATTTGGTATGAAAATCTAGCTTACACTACAGGAAAGTAGGGGAGAAGGAGACAAGTGGGGTGAGGGGGATGGGAGAAGGGAGTAATTAGAAGTAAACACTTTGGGGAAGGGACGAGGTCAAATGAGAGAATAGAATAAATGGGGGACAGGGTAGGAGGGAGGGAAATATAGCGAGTCTTACACAACATGGTTATTATGGAAGTCTTGTGCAAAATGACACATACATAGCCTGTATTGAATTGCTTGCCTTCTCAGTGGGGATGGGTGGGGAGGGAGGAAGGGAGAGAAGTTGGAATTCAAAGTATTAGAAATGAATGTTGAGAATTGTTATTGCGTATAACTGGGAAATAAGAAATTCAGGTAATGGGGTATAGAAATCTATCTTGCCCTTCAAGAAAAGAGAGAAGATGGGGATAAGGGAAGGGTGGAGTGTGATAGAAGGAAGGGCACATTGAGGGAAGGGGTAATCAGAATGCAAAGTGTTATGGGGTGGGGGGAGGGGAGACATGGGGAGAAAAATTGAAACTCAAAATTTTGTGGAAATGAGTGTCAAAATCTAAAAATTAATAAATAAAACTATAAAAAAAAGCAGTAAGAGGGCATCAAAAACTAAGGGTCTGCTTGATACTGGCAGCCAAGTTACTGTTATACCAAAGCATATATACCTTACCAGGTATATAGAGATGTTCGTTTCTATCAGGAGTTAGGAAATGACAACCAAGAGAAGGAATGTCATTACTCAAGTGGATATGGGTGATGTCTCCCTGTTTGGGTCTCAATTATGGTGGCTAATCAAGGAGAGTCTATCATGGATATAGATATTAGAGTTCTGGGGAATCAATATTTGTATGGAAGCTTACCATAGTTTTTATGCTGGTTTTTGTGGGTAGGACTAAATGGAAGTCCTTGGAGTTGCCTAAATGATCCTATGTAGTTGATATTAAACAGTGTCAGACCCCTGAGGGTGAGTGGAGTGTTAAACATATTTCCTCCCTAATGAGGTAGATAGAGAAGACTATAGTACTTAAATATACAAATTATTCCAGAGAAAGAACTGATGGAGTCTGAATGTAGATCAAAGAATATTTTGGGGGCATGGGGGGGGGGTTAATCTGTATTTCCTTTCACAATTTGATTAACATAGAAATATGTTTTGCATTACTACACATGTATAACCTATATCAAATTACTTACTGTCTCAAATTGGAACTCACAATTTAAAAAAAATATAAAAATTGTTTTTACATGTAATTGGAAAAAAACATTTTTAAAAAGTCAATTAACCAAACTCCCCCCAAAAACTTATACATATCAGAGGACCTACAGAGAAGCATGCCCCTTGCCTCTCATCAGAGAAGTGACAGGATATAGGTACAAAGTGAAGCATATATTACTAATGTATTGATTTGTTTGTCATGTATGTGTAGGAGGTAGAATCATCGAAAAGTGACTGTGATATTAAAAGAGAACATCAATAAAATATTAAGAAACAGAGAAAGAAAAAAGGTTTCCAGGAGAAAAGTAACAGCAGGCCAAAGCTGCTTCAGGGAAACTCTAGGAACCCCTAAGCTGGACTGAGAGCTGCAGGAACTGGACTGAAATTATGTTAGTAGCAATGACAGACAGGAAGGAATTCAAGGCCTATACCTGTCATAGAACTGGCAATCACAGTTCTTTCAAGCTTCTGGAAATTCAGACAGATCCCAATTGTTTTGAAAGGAAAGGATAAGAACTCACTCACCTAGCAAGCCCCTAGAGCTGAAATTTATTTCTTATTAGTTTACTGAAGGATTTGACTTACTAACCCCTGTTATGTTCATTACTAATATCTAAATACACATTCTATGATAAAATGCTATTTGGAAGTCTCAAGTTGTTGGTAAGAATGCAATCTAATACCTGTTGTTGTTTGTTCTTCATTTTCAGAGGACCAGTGACATCACAGAGTGATGTCTTGACTAATGGGTGAGTTGAATTTAAGTGAGACAGAGTTACGCAAAGTTGTCAGCCTGACTCTCTCTACCAGTGTCATCAAAGTCCAGTGGTAAGACAAAAGTCAGGACAACTGATGATGGGGATGACACACAGGATGCAGTGGATGAAACTTGGCATCTTGTCTTCAATGTCTGACCAAGCTCTAAGCATAGTCTTCATGGTCATTGAAACATATTGCCCATTCCCACTGGGAAAGTCTTCATGTGCTTGGGGTAGACCCTCCTAGCTCACTGACAGGTGTGATGCTTGTCAGTTGTCCTTAATCTGGTTTAGCCTGTCTGCCCAGACAGTTTACCAGGGTGTGGGGCTGCTGGACATGCTACAAATACTTGGAGCCACAAGTGAGAGTTGAATGCAAGGTAGACAACAAAGGTGGATAAGCAGCCCTGAAAAGGGCTCAGCAAGTCTTCACACCAGAGGTGCTAGTCCTCCTTGAACACCCCAGATATACCAATGCCCCTAGAGGATACCTAAAAACCAATAAGATTATTATTTTTTCTAAAAGAGAATCTGACTGAAGGCAAAAGTCACGATATTATTATTATTACAATATCTCCAAAACTAAAACACCTCTCCTCAATTCATAAATGAGTAAGAACCAATCAATCAGCAGATTTTAGGTAGATTCCAAGTTTGATTATACCTGTGGAGAGATGAGGAGTTTTGAGTACAGCAGGAAACTGAGTTGCTCCCATTCCATCTTGAATAATGTTCCTCAAATGGTTCAAGATGAATAGAAGAATAGAAACAGAAAGAAACCAAGTCCAATAAAGAAAACTATGAAATCCAAGGTACCTGTAAAAGGTGATTAGTGTGTACTGCACAGTGCATGAGATACAAGAGCAAAGAATTATACATTTGGTAGGAATTTTTAAAAGTTTTTACTCTATCCTCTTGTCTTCTGGCAAGATTACATCTTATTAGATAGAAGAAAAAGGAAAAGGGCCCATGTGTACAAAAATATCTATAGCAATTCTTTTTGTAATGAAAAAGAACTGGAAACTAAAAGTGTAAGACAATCTATTGAGGAATAACTGGGCAAACGAAGATACATGGATGTAATGGAATATTATTGCACTGTCGTTGTGTTGTTACTGTTCATCCTTTATTTTTGTCTTGACCTGTGACTGAATTAGATTTGAGGGAGGCAGAGTTGCACACTTCATTCATCACTTCATTCTCTCTTCCAGAGTCATAGAGGTCCCGTGGCAAGACAAAAGTCAAGACAACCAATGATGGCCTGGGATGCAGTGGTTGACTTGGTGTCTTTGATATCTGACCAAGTTCTAAGTGCTCCACAGCATCTGCTTCAGCCACCTTCATGGCTGTTGGAACAAACTATTCTCATCCATCCATTCCACTGGAGAAGTCTTCATATACTTGGGGCAGACATCTCCCCAACTCATTAATGGGTTTGAGGTCTTTCAGTTACCCTCATGCACTGTAGAAATGACAAAAGGAACAGTTTCAGTGAGGTCTGGGAAGACTTCCATGGACTAATGCAGAATGATGTGACATAATATGAAGATCAATTTATACAATAACAGTAGTGTAAAAAAAAACACCTTTGAAAGACTTAAGAGCTCTGATGAATGTAATTATTACTCGATTCCAGAGTATTGATGATGAAGCATTCTACTCACTTCCTGACAATGAAATGACTGACTCAAGATGACAAATAAGACATACATTTTTGGATATGGTTAATGTGAAAATTTGTTTTACTTGATTATGCTTATTTGATGACAGGTGGGTTTTGTTTGTTTTCTTTTGTTTCATTTTGGATTAGAGATAGAGGGAGCTAGGAAGAAGAGAGAGGCCAGGGATAGATTGGGGAAAAAAGAACAAAAGAAAGAGAAGTGAGTCATAAAGCAGGTTTTAATGCACAAAGGAAAAATAAGAAATGTCAGGAGGAATCACAAGCAGGATAGCTTTGAAAATTTTAGATTGAATTTATTATATACTTTAGAAAGAAAAGTATAAAGCCACAAAAATCAGTAGCATTTTGATACAACGATAAAATCCAAGTGGCAATGGTAGAAAGGGAAAGCATGTATAGATTCAATCACAAAATACTTTTTAAAGAAATAAGGAATAACTTAAAGAGCTGGAGTAATATTCAGTGATCATGGCAGGACTCTGCCAATATAGTAAAAATGCAAATACTACTAAATTTAGTTTATAGTTTTAATACTATTCCAATTAAATTGTCAAAGGGATACAGATAGTTCTTGCTTTGCATGAGTAGACTGCCCAGGGAATTTGTCCAGGCATAGAGAAGGAAGGAATAAAAGAAGGCAATAAGGTTGTCGTGTACCAGTGGAGAGAGGGGCCAGCACATGGTTCAAAGATACTTTGGGGCAGGGACAGAGAAAGAAACACAGGAGGAGGAACACACAGATGTGATAGCCAATCTTGGACTGACAGAAGGCAGACACATGGGCCTTGGAACTAGATGTCTCAAGCTAACACAAGCAGGGTAGCAGTCTTTCTGGCAGTGTCTCCATGCATCTGTTCCTCTGCTTTCACTTGGGAGGGTTTTTTTTTTTGGAGGGAGGGGGGCGAGATAAGACAGCCGTAGAGCGCTGAGAGAAAGAGAGAGTAGAGAGCTATACAGTAAGTTAACCTAAGTGGTTTTTTGGAATGCAGATTTCTTTCAGAATTCTTAAAGTAAAATTTGTATAATGTGAATTTATATAAAGTGAGAGTTGTCTTTATAAGACTTTATAAAATAATAAAATTCCTTCAGAAGAACAAAAACCTAGAATATGAAAGAAAATATTTCTCCCATTGGTAAGTTCCTTCTAGGCCTCCATTTTAGGAACAGAACCAGACCTGCCATTCTTCACTCCCCTATTGGTTGTGTTTCTGACTCTACGGACTTTGTTCCTAAAGCACTATGTAAGTACCTTCTTCCAAGCCCTTAATAAATGTGTTGCCTGTTCCAAAATATGTACACACATACACACACACACACACACACACACACACACACACACGAGGATAAAGGTGGAAGAGCACTACCAGACCTTAATTTATATTATAAAGTGGCAGTTATCAAAACCATTTGGCAGCAATTTTAAAATGGAGTACATCAATGAAACAAACTAGAAAAGGGGTCAAAAATTATGGAACTCAACAATCCAGTCTTCAACAAACCAGAAAACATCAATTACTTAGTAAAAAACTCCCTATTGGATTAAAAATTGCTGGGAAAAAAAATGTAAAGGAGTCTAGAAGAAAGTAGGCTTAGACCAGCATCTTGCACCATATTCTACAATAAATTCTAAATAAATATATGACCTGAATATTGAAGATAATAGATAAAAGAGAAGCAGATCATGTACTTTTCACAGCTATGTGAAAAGTATAGAAGACATACTCTAAACAAAGGACACAGGCAAATACAAAAGGTGAACTAGATCATTTTGATTATACAAATTTGAAAGGCTTCTGTACAAACAAAATTCACATTATCTAGGATAAAGAAGGAAGACTTATGGGGAAAAATCAAATTTTTTGAATAAAGTTTGATATCCAAGCTCTATAGACAATAATAGTTATTAAGCTTAAAACTACACTAAGGCTCTTAGGATACCCTGTATAAGACTAAAAGCCACTCCCTAATAGAAAAGTGGTCAAAAGCTATAAGCAAACATTTCTCAAAAGAAGAACTGCAAATAATTAACAACCACATGAAAGAGTGTTCTAAATCACTAATAAAAGGAGAAATGCAAATCAGAACAAGTCAGATTTTACCTCACACTCAGCAAATCTGTAAAGATAACAAAAGAAAAGAATAATTAATTTACAGAAGTTCTGGAAAAATAGGTATATCAATATATCTGTAGATTTGTGGATTACTACAACCATTCTGGATACAATGTTGTAATTATGAAAATAAATTGACTAAAATATGCACACCCTTTGAACCAGAGATTCAACTAGCAAGCTTATACCCCAAAGAGATCATTGATAAAAATAAAACATAAAACACATAAAACAAAGTTGCAGCACTTTTTGAAGTAGTAAAGAAGTGAGAAAAAGGAGATGATCATTACCTAGGTCATGGCTAAACAAATTGTGGTGATGTTACTGTGCTACAGAAATGATAAAGATGATAGATACAGAGAAGCATGGAAAGACATATAAAGTGATGCAAAATGAAGTAGGGTCAAGAAAATGACGACAAGAATGTAAACGGAAAGAACAACCACAAAAAAAGAATGCTGCAAAGCTGCAAACAAGAATAACCCCAAAGAAGAGCTATGAGAAGGCACTTTCTCCTACTATTCTGCAGACATATGTCCTCAAGCGTAGAATATTGTATATATTTCCAGTTTCTCTAGACGTATTTCGTCGGCTTTGTTGACTCTTTTCTCTTCTTCCTCTTTTTCATAAAAACAACATATATGTAAATGTTGACTTTATTTGGTATTTGTTAAGTTCAAAATTTTTAAAAATACTCTTAATGACTATGTGTGTGTGTGTGTGTGTGTGTGTGTGTGTGTGTGTGTGAGTGTGTGTGTGTATATATATATATCTATATAGTCAGCTATATAGTCAGTCCCAGAGCAGCTAGGTGACTCAGTGGATAGAGTGCCAGTCAGGAAGACTCATCTTCCTGAGTTCAAATTTGGATTATCTTAGATTCTTACTAGCTGTGTGACCCTGGGCAAGTCACTTAACCCTGGCTGCTTCAGCTTCTCAGATGTAAGACGAGTGGGAGAAGGAGATGACAAACCATTCCAGTATCTCTGCCAAGAAAGCCCCAAATGGGGTCACAAAGAGTCAGACATAATTGAAATAACTAAACAAACAAAAAATAAAACCCTTTCCATCATCATAATCTCCCATAGCCAACTGTTTCAGTGTTTAACAGTTCTAAAGGTAAGAACGACTTACATTTAATTAACTTCAAAGTCTTAGAATTGAAAGAAATAAAACTATACATTATACATTGTATGAGTACTAAACTGTTGACTAAATGGTAAACTCCACCAAGATAGCTATTGGGAATGACCACTTGACAACTTAGCATTCTTGATTTTTCAGGACACTGTGATATAATAAAAGTTTACTTTGTCTTAGTTTCTCAATCATAAGAAAGGAAGAGCACAAGTTATTATTTGCCTAACACCCCAGAATGCCATGACAACTAATAACTAATGCTTATCGAAGTATTTGATACCTTTCAATGCTATGGAAATGTTAAATAGTCATTCATCAGAAAATGTCTACAAAATGCTCAGGTTGTCTTGCAAAGTTTTTGATAAATACTAAGTATTATAATTATCTACATACAGATAAATATTTGAGATTATTTTTGAAATCATTCCATGTTCTTATTCCCACCACTACTGAGTGCACTTTTGTTTCTCCATCCTTAACAAGCACAACAAATTATTTTACCCATTTGCAAAGAAAGAGACTATTTGGGGATTTTGTTTTAAGAAGAAAAGTTGTGGGTTTTTTTAAGGCAAAACCCAACCAAGTATAAGAGAATGGGATATATGAGTATAGTGTTATATGCACGTGTGAAAGATATTTGACAGGTTACTTTAGAGAACAAAGACACTGTCTACAGAACCTAGCATACTGAGGTCACTGAAACAATCAAACAGGAGGGATGGGCAAGGATTTAGCCCTTTGTAGAGTAGATGCCACGCTGAAGTTCCCCTTTACTGGAACCTAATCTAGAGTTGTCTATAAATTAGTATTATTATAGCTTTGAACTCTCCCCAAGTACAACCTGATAGAATCAGAAAACTGGCAATTCCTTTTAGCAAAAGTTAGGAAGGAAAATCTAAGAAACACATTCATTCCGGAAGACAAAGAAAATGAAATGAGCCTAACTCTTCCACACTAAGTTTAAAATTGATTACTGTTCAGAACAGTATGTAGGGTGATTATTCTAACCAAGAACTTTTAGATGCCTCACTCCTAATACTAAACTGAGCTTGGGACTTTAAATTGACTGCACCCTATATATCCAAGTCATATTCCTCCAAACCAAGTTAATCACCTCACTAATTCCTCCCAAACCATACTGACTGGTATTGTTGGCACCATTCTCTCCATCTGAATGCCCTCCCCACATCTTTCCAAATCATAATCCCTATATCTAGGCCTAGTTTAAGCTCTACCTCATCTATCAAGTTTTCTTCTCTAATGTTGTCTAACACTGATCTCCTGCCAAATGACTTGAGTGTAGCTTGGGCTCCCTTAAATATAAATCTCTAAAAGCTACACTCAGGTTCAAGACCTACATTAGGATAGGAGCAACTCAAAACCACAACTCATGAGCCCCTATCTAGTGATTCTTTTTTATCAGAACTAATCAAAGGAGATATCTGCTGAAGAAAAAAAAGTTATTCCATTTAATAAAAAAGGTAAATACCAAGGAAAATAATGCTCCATATACATGCAAAGGCACACTCTCCCACAGATTCTCACATGTCTGGTAGGAAAGGAAATCCTCCTACAGTTGCAGGCCAACTAGAAAACCTCTGTGCCTTCAAATCTGCCACCTGCAATTTCCATATACAACTGCTGGTGTCATTTTCTGTATTGCTTCCTCCATTGTGCTGCCATTTGCTGGTTCTCTGCTAAGAAACTATGTAAATTATAGATTTTCTGATGGACTGTATGGAGCTGCTATGAAGACTTTTTTTTTGAGACAACTCAAAGTTTCAGTGTTATTTCAGCCATTTTGTGAGTCATATTCCCAACTGCACCCATAGCACAGTCACTCAGGCCAATTCAATACTTTCTTCATTGTTTGAACTTCCCTTGCTGCTCCTTCAGGAAAATTCTTTTGTGCTGGAGTAAATTCCTTTCAACTTTCAACATGCCACTGGCAGCCAGCATTAGAGTCATGCAGATTACCCTAGAGTTAATGTTTCCAGGCCCACATATAGGTGGAGACTGTTGTGTGGTTGAAAGGGAGGTAGAATAAATATCTCTTACCTCTTCTCCCTCTACCCTTTCTCCAAGAGAGACTAATTCCTGCCAAGAGAGTCAATAGGACCTTGGAGCCAAAGACCACTCTTTTCTCCTGAGAGAAGGGATAACCAGGCTAGAATTGTATCTATTTGCTCCCTTAAGTATTGTTTGCCTAGAGGATATAAATTTCAGGTTCAATCCATTCTGATCACAGTTCACTGTTGGGGGAAGGGAGGATCCCAAGCACTACATCTGAGTCTTGAACCCTTTCCCTCCAAATACTAGCTCCACAATAAACATGCATATCAATTATCAATGAAAACCATTTATTCAAATTGGCAGCAAAATAGAAATCAGAGAAAGTATCCATAGAAGAATACCTACCAAATAATGCAGAGTAAAGGAGCTCTGCTTTCTGGAGTGAGGTAACAGCTCAACCAAGTCCTAGATCTCATGCAAGGTAGAGTTCCCTAGTCTCTCAAACTGGGGATAGGGACATGATGAAAATTGCCAGCTCCTCTCATGTCTTCCCAGCATCCTGAAGTGGGGTTGGCCTTTTGCATGTTCCCCATGGAAACTGGAAGTCAGAAACAACTGGGGAGTCCACAGCAACTTGAAGCTTGAAGAGAACTGAAGAGCTTTGCTCTCTCACACTCCTACCAGCTGTGCTCCACCCTTGATGCAAGCTCAGAGTATGCTCTCCAGCAGCAAGGAGAGAATCCCATCCCAATGGGCATGAGGACTGGGATTACCACTACTACCACTACCACTACCACTACTACCACTACTAGTACTACTACTACTACTACTACCACCACTTATAAACCACTTTAATTACACAGGTTATCCCATCCGATCCTCAGAACAACCCTGGAAGTGGGAGGTGGGTGCCATTACTATCCCATTTTACAGATGAGGAAACTGAGGCACGGAGGTTACCTGACTACCCAAACTGCCCCCTACAAATGAGGCCCGTCCCCCCCAGACTGAGCACTTTCCTCTGGGGTCTTAATCCCAAACCCAGCTGAAGCCCAGACGGTGAATGTCCCTCTTAACACTTGGGGTTTCCTTGCTTTCGCCTCCGCCACAAGCTGAGCACAACATTCCCGCCTCCTTTCCGGAGATCCAAGGGCTCCCTTGCTCCTATTCCCGCCCCGCTTATAGAGCGACGTGCGCATGCTCAGCCGGGAGCACGCGCGGGGCGGACGTTTCTCAACCCGCGCTCTCGGCAGCCCCGCCCCCGCCCCCGCCCCCCGAGGTCTGCTTTCCCGGATCCGCCGGGTGTCCGCCCCTCGTCCTCGAAAAGGCGGCTGCTGGGCGTGAGGCCGCGCAGGGAGCAGGGGGCAGGGAAGCCGCAGAAATGGGCTCGAGGCCTCGGTTCCACCGCCGTGGATGTGATCGTATAACAATGGAAGAATGATCCCTTCTCCGTCCTCCACCGGACGGATCGTGGGTAAAACGAGCGGAAGATAATGTCCTCGCCCTCCATTTACCAGAGACCTCGAGATAGGCCCCCTGGGGGGAGGAGGGGGGAGGGGGGTCTGTCTCTGTCCGAGTGTAGGGATGTGCATGGACGCCCCGTCTCGGAGGATCCCCCAGAACTGAAACAATGAGTGATCAGTCTGAAACAGAATCCAGGGAGCCGCGCAGAGGTGGGACGACATACACTTCCGCCTCCCAGGAATGGAAGCTGCTTGGGGAGTCTCCATGGAAACAAAGAAAAGGGGCAAATCACCCCCTTACGCCCAGGGGCCCGCCCACCCTCAAGACAAACTAACCAATGATTCCGAGCAAGCTACCAAAGAGAAGGTGTCATTGACTGAGACGAGGGAACCCGGGTCCGCCGCTGTCCAATCCATTTTGAGATTGGGCCCGGGACTCTTTCCAGGATTAACCAATAGTAAGGCACAGTGAAGTAACCGCCCACCGCTATTGGAGGACGGAACGAGGTAGAATAAGCTTTTGGGCGGCAGCCTCCGATTGGTGGGCAGGGAAGGTTGCGGCTGAAAGGCCACTTATGATTCGCTGTCTCCAGAACCCGGCAGCTACCGGGAGGGTCTAGACCAGAGCTGGAGGTTGTGTGGAAAGGAGGCGGCCTGGGGGTCAGCTCTTGGGGAGAGGGCTAGCCAGGTGAGGGAAGGGGGAAGGAGGCGAGGGTGGACGCTGGACCCGAGGAGAGCGGGCCTGGGGGAAGAGGTTGATGGGGAAGGGAGCAGGAAGTGGCCCGGGATCCAGTGGCTTTTCCTCACAGCCCCCCCCTCCCCCCCCCCCCCCCCCCCCCCGTGCCGGGTGCCGCCCCCCGGACGGTAACAGAGCAGGGCCGGGCCTTGTACGCGGGGCTGGTCTGGGAAGCACGAAGACCGATTCCAGTCTTTGACCCCGAGCCCATCTCTGAACCTCCGTTAGAGCCTGCCCTGCGGACAGTGTGGCCTGCCTGGGCGGAGGGCAGTGTCTATGCGGTCACAGCTCCAGCCCCGTGTCCTAAGGGACTTTGGCATCTCCCAGCCTCGTTTCCTGCCGCCTGGATCCCCTCCGCAGGTGTGCCGGGAGGAATGGAGGAAGTGCTGATTCGGCCCCAGAATAGAAGCTAAGCTCCGGGGGCGCTCGTGGGTGTAGCGGTGGAGACGGACCCCCCGCTGCGGATTGAAATCGGGCTCGGACCTCTAGTCCAGGAGGGGCCCGGAAAGATGCTGACCACTGAGTCCGCAGACCAGAGACAGTCTCCCAGACCTGGCTCTATTCTGTCCCTGCGGAACTTGGGCAGCCTTACCCAGTGATTTTCTAAGGAAATACCTAGGAGGGAAGTCGGGAGGAGCCGCAGCCCCCAAAGGGTGATCCCCATTAATGGCATGGACGTCTTCCTCCTCCGAGGCATACTCATCCTGTAATAAGCATTTACAAAGTGCCTGCTGTATGCCAGGTACTAGAAATATAATACAAGGGCAAAACAGTTCTGCCCTCAGGGCCCTTTCGTTGTATTGGGGGAGTGGGGAGGGGACGCACGGAAAGTAAAATGGAACTATATTTTTTTAACTATAACTGTGATTTCATTAATGAAAGGAGTTTCAGGTGAGAGAACTCCCTGTAACAATGCAGATTTGCAGCTGTTCCGCAATTTATAATCTATAATTTGTAACCTTGCCCAGGGTTACAGTCAGTATATATCGGGCTTGTCTGCCTGACTCCAAAGACTTCTATCTCTGCGCAACACCATTCTCTGTAGTTACAAGTACAATTTGGGTAGGTAAGGGAGGCAAAGACACTAGTAACTGAAGAGACAGGCTTATAAATGTAAACGCTTGAACTTTGAAGAAATTGGACAAAGTAGAGAAGCACGCAGTGGATAGGAATAGGAGACAACACATTACAAAGGAAACTCAATTTAAAATTGCCACCAAAGTAATATACGAAGAAAAAGATTGACTGTTCAAGTGGTGAGAGCGAGGGGAAATAATAATTGAAGGTCTAGCCCACACATTCCATCATGATATTACAGAAAAATGAGAAAGGGCTCCAGCATGCTCGGTGGCAAACTTATCAACAGAAGATAGAGGGGCATGGATGGATTATGATCTGTATTGTTGGAAGGGAATCCCATCAATAGGGTTCACAGATCTGCTGGAGTATTGTATAAAATGACCTAAATTGCTTAGATCAAGTATCATGTTTTATGAGCCTTTCCTGATTACTCTAATTGCTAATGTATTTCTTTTAGATATAATTTTATCTATGTATGTTTTTTTCCCTGTAATAGGATATTGGCTCCTTGAAGACACAGACTGTTGTGGTTCTATGTTTGTACATTCAGAGCCAGGTACTTAGCAGGTACTTAATAAATGCTTGTTCAGTTATATTTACTTAAGGGAGTATATTCTAAGCCTGAGACAGCCTGTGAAAAAGCGTAGAGGATATGAATTGCCATGTTTGAGGAACAGTATATGGGACAGTTTGCCTGGTATAGACAGTAGCCATAGGCAAGTAGTGTGTAATTAGCCTGGAAAGATAAGCTAAAGTCAGATTTTGAAATGCTTTAAATATCTACAGACAAAGGAGCCACTGAAGTTTCTTGAGCAGGAGAATGACCCCATTGGGAACTATGTGGAGGATGATATAGGGAAAGCCTGAGGCACATGTGCCTATAAGTAACATAGTCCTACAGCTGATCAGTGCTTCTTCTAGAGATGTGGTTCAGTTTGGAGAATAGTGGGAAAATAGTCCTAAAATCTTGACTTTAAACTTGGAAGGGACCCCAGAGATCATCTAATCTAGGCCCCTCATTTTATAGATGAGGAAACTGAGGCTCAGAGAAAGGTTGTCCAAGGTCACACAGGTGGTATCAGAACTGGGAATTAAATCCAGGTCCTGACTCCAAATCCAGGGTTCTATCATTGTGCCACCTTACCCTCCAGTATTCTAGTATTTCTTACCCACTGGGGGATCAGCACAGTTCTACCTACCTCACAGGTTTGCAATGAGAAAGGTAGTATGTAGTTAATTTTTTTATGCCCACATGTAGTTTGCCCCATAAACTTAGTTCATCCAATAAGATGGTGACATAGCATCAGTACAAGACTTACTCATATCACTTCACAAAATGCTTTCACCACTTTGTGTTGCTATGAAGAAATTACTTTATGCTTTTCCATTTAGTGAGGTGAGACTTGGACAAGTCAAGAGACTTGCCCATGGTTGCACAGCTAGTAATATTCAAAGCCAGAGTTTGATGTTAGATCGTTTCCAAGTACACCACACTAGAGTCCAGCTGTTACATACTAGTGATGACAACAAGCTGGTACACATGTGCCAGACTCTAAGCAATAAACACAGAACAGAAAAAGCCTTGTGTCCTGAATTCCCCATATTAAGAAGTCCAAGGACAAGACATTTTCTGGAAATTCATAACCTGCCCTAATTTTCCTCACATACTAATCAGAAAATCCCCTCAATCCACCACCACCTCACACACACATGCATGCACACGCACACACACACACACTGCGGTGCTCAAGCATGACCTTTCTGTACACGAATGGTTTAATAAAAACTAGAAATATGAGGAAGGAAGAAGGCAAACGGAGCACATAGGACATTTAATGGTGTTCTTGTGGCAGAGCAGTGATGCTGAGCCAAAGCAACAGTGCTGATGTTTCCTTTTTCCTCTAGAATGGCTGACACTATACTTGGAGTGGGTGCAGGAGTATTCATCTTAGCGCTGCTGTGGGTGTTGGTATTGCTGCTGTGTGTGCTGTTATCCAGAGCCTCTGGTCTAGCTAGGTAAGATGTTCTTGCCAGCTGGGAGTCCTAGGTAAAAGCAATTAGAGGTGAAATCGCTGACACTCATTAAACATTTAGAATTCAGGAGATCATTTTCATAATTACTGGCAGTTTGAATGAGTTGCATTTTAGCCTATCATAAACACTAACTATGTTATTTATGGTCTAAAGGGGAAGATTTATTTTTCAGTTTTCACTGTGAGGTAGAAAACCATTCCAGAAATATTTGGAAATCTTCTTTCTCTGCCTTTCCCAAAGGAAAAAAAAATTTTAATCATTTAGATTTCTAGAATTTGGTTAGTTTTTTTCTCTGAAGCTAGGTATGGATGCAGAGAAACAGAAGAAGCAGTGAATATCCCAAGCCAGCAATGATTGTGAAGCCAAGCCCCCATAGTAATCTCTGAAAATGTGCTAGCCTATGGATGTTCTGCCTATGCTACCAAAGAGAAGGGTTGTAGAAGTACCTGAGTACTTAAGCAAAAAGAAAAAGCCTGCCTTGACTTGAATTGTTATGGTTATTACAGTGTGCATATACAATCATGGGCTTGCAACACCAGAATTGGGATCCTGTTACTTCGAGCTTGTTCCTATCTAAAACAGAACCAAAATGATGACTTTAGAAAAATCTCTTAAATTACTAATCTGTATGGACAACAGGCCTTCTAAGCATTCATTGTTGTGGGCCTAGAACCTACAGTACTGGCTCCTGGAAACAGTCTAAGCCCAGCACATTGGTGGAAAACGTGAACTGTGCTTTTAATGCTTGTATATTTGTCTTTCAGATTCTCTGGCATTTTTGTTTTTCTTGCTGCTCTGATTGTCACGTTAGTTTTGTTGTTCTTTCCCCGGGCCACTGAGGTCCCAACTCCAGAGGTAGAAATTAAGGTAAGATTCTGTTTCTTTTCCCTATATAACTATGATTCTTTTGTCTTTCCCAAAACTAATGGGACCTTCCCTGATGTAGGGTTGATTTGTTATGTGATATTAGAAGAGCTGTGATGGCAGAACAGTGAAGGGGAAAGCACAGAGGGAGTTTTTAATTCCCTTTCTGCCCATTCTCTAAGAAAAATAACCAGGTTCTGAGTCTTTACTGGTGCACCATCAGACATTTATGTGTCTATTATATTTTCTTGAACCTCCATCACATCAGACAAGCAGTATAGCCTTCAAAGCCAGTTCAGACTTTGTAGTGACTCATGCTTGCTGAATTGCCATACCTTTCCTCCTCAGTGTAAATTTTTCCATCTGTGAAGTGGGGAGAATAGTTCCTCATTGAGAAAAGTAGTCAGCAAAGAGGAACATTTTCTGTTGGAAGCTAAAGTATAGGGAAACTCTTTGGAGAGGCAGCAGGATACAATAAAAAGAAGACTCAACTTGAGGTCAGAAGTCCTGGCTCCAGAACCTCCTTAGCTATGTGCACAGTCCTTAACCTGTCTAAGCCTCACTTTATCATCAGTAAAAAGTGAACAATACTTATTGTACCTACCTCATAGGTTTGTGGTGAGGAAGGTACTATGTAACATGTAATGTAAGTTATAAAAGGATTCCATAAATGTAATCTTATTGTGATCCCTCTTTTACCTCATTCTCAGCTAATCTGCCAATAGTTAATTGTCACGGCCCCAAGATCCATTTCATGATCATACAAGATTATAGCTGTGCCATAGAATGATATCTGATATCAGATCCTTGGGCTGTGTTCATGTGGTTTGACTTCCTGTCTCCTATCCTCCCTTGGTGCTCAAATACCTGTTCAAAGCTGTTAGGCTTTTAATTTCATCCCAAAATGGCTACTTCTATCAGAGTGTAGTTCAACTTCCTGAAAAGCCCCCTAGAAATTGTTCTTTACTCTGGTCTTTACTCCTTACTAGCCCTCCCATAGTCCCCAGTCCTTCCAAAGTAACAATTAGTTTCATTATTCCATGCCAGGCCAAGAAGAAGAAATTTTTTCCTTTCCCCTTAAGATTCAAGAGCTCTTACTTCTTAGTCATATCCTAAGTTATGATTTCCCTTTTCTTTTTAAATGTTTTATTGATGGTTTTTGTTTTTTCTTCACTGTTATTTCCCATTGATTTTCCTACCTTTCCCCAATAAAATAACCTCCCTTCCCCACCTACTTCCCCCTCTAGGAAATCAGTACACTAGAGCAAATGACTCATTGGACATGTCTGAAAAGGTAGTTTCCATTTTGAAGCCCATCACCTTTCTGACAAGAGCTGGGAGGCAAGCTAAGCTTAGATTTTTCTCCTTTGCCTGAAGCCCAGTAGAAACAGCAGGAACTATCACTGTTGCCACAGGATCTCTATAGAGAACTGTCCATGGGCTGAAATGGAGCCTCTGTAGTCTTTACAACTCATAGTTCTACCTAAAATGGCCAAGATTAAACACATTAGTTATGAAAACTTATGAGAATGTTTTCTATTAAGATTTGGGGAATTATGTTTTTAAATGCTAGGATCTCAACTCATGTTTCAGAAAATCATTTTGCCATTATAGGTGCCATCTATCTATATGTGAACTGGGGCAAATTTCTGCCTCAATTTCCCCATCTCTGAAATGGCTACTGCAGATATGAATTCTAGAGAAAAAGCCTCATGGAAAAAGAAGATACTATAAAATCAGTCACCCTGTCACAGGAGTCTAAGACTAGAGAGAAAAGTAGAGTTTGGTCAAAATCTACTTGTCAGCATGGCCAGCGAAATTGGAGTTCTCATTTGCAGAATTTCCAGAACTGGCCCCTGCAGCAGCCTGACTCAATACCATATCAATAATACATGACCTGGGCCTTCTGCCACTAAGGCTTGCTAATTGGCTAATTAAAAAGTGAAACATGTCAAATGAGCAAACATGTAGCCCGCAAGAGACTTGTTCTGTACTAGAGCCAAGGTCAAACTTGTGTTAAAGCTGTTTCACCAAACTGACCTTTGTTGTAAGCAGAGCGTGGGACAGTCCCTTGAGCAGCAGGGATGGTTGCAACCCTCTTCTTGGGGTCTTTGGATCTTAGCAGTCATGCTGGTGCTTGGATTTGACAGGTGCTCTGTGTCCAGATCTCCACTCGGATAATCTTCCAGGTGTTATGTTCTAAGAGTTTGGTTGCTGTGACATTATCCATTGGTTCTTATTTGTACTGCTGCCTAGCTAGGTTGGTAGATTATCAGATAACATGATAGTGGAGCTAAGAGGCTAAAATCAGTGTCAAAACCAGAATCTTCCAATATAACTAGTTGTTGGTTATTGATTTCTTTCAATGATCAGCATATGACTTTGGGATGTTGCTGGAATAAATATTTCAGGCAGGTATTGCAAGCAATTGTTATAGTCATGTTTGTCCTAGGAATGTTGGGTGGGATTTATAAAATGGCCAGATATCTTCAGATGAATGCTAGATTATTTTAAAGTTTGTTCTATCAAGGACTTATCTGACTTCAAGTTATGTCAGGCAGTCTTAGATTAGAAAATGGAAATATAGGGTTAATGATCCTTCTAGAACACTTGTAGGTGTTTTCTAGACCCTTAGCCTTTTAGTTCATTAAAACTCTAATTCACCTCAGCTCCAAAAGGGAAATCCCTTTTCTATTTATAGAAGAAAACCAGGGTAGTGTCTGGACGTTAAAAACATCTAGGAAGTGGAGACCTTGGCTAACCAGAGATCTCACTCTGTATAACAAAGATGTTAAAGTGAAAAACAGCCCAATAGCTGTCACTTTTGACAGTGTTTTTCTTTATTCTCTAGATCATGGACAAGTTCTTTATTGGCCGTTATGTTCTGCTGGCTTTCCTCAGTATTTTCTTCCTTGGAAGCCTCTTCCTAGTTCTAATTCACCACATCCTGGAACCAATCTATGCCAAACCACTTCGACCGAACTAAGGACTGTTCAAAGAAATACCATGAACTACTCATTCAGCAAAGCTGCTGCTCAGTTTTGCATGGGCAGCTTCCATGTCTTGGATCTGGCATGAATTCCATGAGTACAGGGATTCAATGAAGGAGCTATGGAATTATGCCTGTGGGAATGGATTCTCATTGACTTGAGAAAAATGGTGATAATTTCACAATCATCCTGAATGATTGCACATCATTTCTCCTTTTTATACTTCAGTTTTTCACCTATTTAGAATCAGAAATAACTGTTTTGGAGTAGGACTTAAATTCGGATAAAATGGAATGATTTATATGAAGAAAATGTTTACCTGTAGCTGGCAGAGACCAAAAATCAGGTACCTTATGATGATCTGTGAAACTACCTTGCTTTCAAAGTCTAGTTTATTTGGAAAGAAAGTACACTTAGATCTGAAGTGTAACTTTAATATTTGGAAAATTTTGTATAATGGTTATTCGCCACTTTATGCTAGAGAACTCTAAAGAAGATACAGGTCTCATATCCTGTCTAATAAAACAGTTAATACGGTCTTTTATGTATTCCAAGTTTGATTAGAGATGAGAGAAGAGGTAAGGAAGCAATAGTAGTCCTCATGTTGGTAGTGAAGTTGGTAGAAGTTTTGGTAGTGAATAAATTGAATATACATTGTATCCCGTGCCCTCATTTTCTCCTCCTTCTTGGGCTCTTTAGTTCCTCTTTTTCTCATTTACTATCATATGAATCCAATATGAGACACTTGTGTCTTCATAGTACTATAATCGCTTTACCAGAGCTATGACTGTACATCTTTGGTGTCTGGCACGTGCTTTTACCTGTTTGAAGTCCCAGACTGAGTGAGGATAGTCATGAAATGGACCAAGGCTCTAAATTTCTTCTGTTTTCAAAATCAAATCATACATCCCTCCAGGGCTCATATTTTAAAATTTATTTATTTTTAGTTTTCAACATTCACTTTTGTAAGATTTTGAGTTCTAAATTTTCTCCACCTCTCCTCTCTCCAAGAAGGCATGCAATCTGATATAGGCTCTACGTATACATTCATATTAAACATTTCACATTAGTCATGTGGCAAAGAAGAATTAGAACTATTGCCCCCAGTACTGTTTAAGGCTTAGTCTTCTGGCTTAAATTCAGAACCCTGAAAATGAGGGCTACAAGTCAAACAAGCTGAAGTTGTTGAAACTTTAAGACTCTGGGGGAGATCGTCATTTTGTAGCTGTGGAGTCTGATTGTGAACACAGAGAAGTCGCAATTCCATCTTAGAAGGTATAGGAACTGAATTTTGACAGGGACACAGCTTAGGGAATCCTCAGGCATGGGGTTGAATTTTCCCCGATTTGTCATGGGTCCTACCTCATTATACAGAATAGTATAGTTAGGACTGAAGCTTCACTACAGAAATAGAGAAGGTTCAGAGGGAACTATTTGTGAGGAATCTGTTTTGGCACAGACCATATGTAAGGGAATAAAAGGGATGACTGGGAGATATCTAAACAGATTGGGAGGCAAGAACAGGCTAACAGATTTCATATTGTGCTTCTGTACTCTGGTTCAGAGCAGTTGCATCTGCCGCTCCTGAGGACCCCAGGTGCCTATGAGCTGCAGCACAAAGATGCTGGGCCAACCCAAGCAGAACACTGATTCCTAACAAGCACAGGCTTTTGCTTGTCACCTTCTCCTGGGAGAGTCCCTGCTGAAAGAGCAAGTCTAGGAAGACTCCTATGGGTAGGGGGTTGGTCATGTATCTATCTCCCTTCCACTTTCTCAGTAGGTGTTTAACTGTCAGATCACTATGTTAACAGCAGTAAGGCTGTCAGTGATTATTAAAATACAATACAATGGTAAACCAGGTTGGGAACTTTTCATTCTCCCTGACACCACCATTCATAAATAGCTATTTCAAAAACAGTACTTAGAGCCTTGTGGATGGCAGGGATGACCTTAAACAAAACTGTAATTTGTGAAATGTATAGTTTTACTATCTTCTAAACTTCTGCTTGCTGGGCTTGAAGTCCAAACCACAGGGCTGGAGTCAAAAGAATTTTCTCTTCCTGTAGCTTTCAGTCTTAAGCTGCTAGAACCTAGGAGAGGCAGATCCAAATTTTTCCTACAGATGTAGTAGGAAAAACTCAAAACAGATTCATGTTGTCAGCTGTTACTCATTTTGGGGCTTTTTAAGCCTTCAAAATGCATTGGATAATGTGGAAAACATGCATGTTTTATGTGTGTGTGTATGTGTATATATATATATATATATATACACACATATATATATATATAGTATGGGGTCTGCCTGCAGAAAACTGACAAGGTAAACAGGGCATGCATCATACATTATGTAACAGGTACCAGAGACATCCCTACCACTTTTAACATTTTAATTTGTTTTACTATGTTCCTATTCAATTGGCATCCTGTCCTGGTTAGTACTCATAATTATGACATAATGGTTGTTTCTCCCCCTTTCCTTCTTTTCTACTAAAGCGATACCTCCCATCTTCTAGGACCACCACCCATCTCTCAAAGCCAACATCAGCAATTTCAGCAAGACTGTCCTAGGACTGAACCTGTCCCCTTGCCAACTTTTCTGTCTCAGGGTCTACTGCATCTGTCTTAACAATGCTGAGTTATCAACCACTGCTTCTTCTTCTCCACCCTCCTACTCTGTAAGCCTCTCAATAGGTCTTTAAAAAGGAGAAATGCAAAGAGTTATTTATTGCTTTTTAATTACAAGTGCTACTGTAGTATCTATAAGGAGAAACACTTTAGGCTTAATTGAGACCAAATGTGAAGCTAAATTAAATGAATGACTAATTAACGTAATGCTCCTGCATTAGCCCCATGTGTGTGCTGAAGCCCACACAGAAGGCTTGACTCCAGGCCTCTGGTGATCATACAGTGCCCAAGGCAGAAGTGGGGCAGGAATCTTGGGGACTGGGGGAAAATTCACTGAGGAAAAGCTAATCCCAGTGCTGGGCTTCCCAAGACCGTTAGAAATTCATAAACATAACTTCTCTCAATTGTACACTTCTATGGTGGGATGAAAAAGTGACAGAGTTAAGAATTAACAGACTTCACACATGGAAACACACATGGAAAAGTATCCCTGGTTCCTGGTTCAGCCCACATATACCAATTTCCTAGGTATGCCCAATTTATGGGGTAGCAGAGCCTCAGCCTGGTCAGACTCCACCTGAATCTGAAATATGGAAAAAGATATGAACAAGACTTCTTAGCAAGTCAGGATGCACAAGATGGCAAGACTAGAGACAAAAAGGCTTTTAGACTAGTCCAAATAAAGTGATGAGGGGATGAGTCATTTTTCAGTTGTGTCCAACTCTTCATGCTCCCATTTGGGGTGTTCTTGACAAAGATACTAGGGGTTTGTCATTTCTTTCTCTGGCTCATTTTGCAGATGTGGAAACTGAGGTGAACAGGATTAAGTGACTTGTTCAGAGTCACATAGCCAGTAAATATCTGAGACCAGATTTGAACTCAGAAAAATGAGTCTTCCTGACTTCAGGCCCAGCACTCTATCCATTGTGCCACCTAGATGCCCCTGATAGTAGGTAGGACTGGGTTTGTGGAAATCAAATGGAAAGAACAGAAATATTTCAAAGAAATTAACCCATATGACTTAAAAACAGACAATATGAGATATAAACTACCATTTCTTCTCCTAACTCTGATCATTCATAAATTTTTTAAAACTAATTTTCCTCCTATTCCTCAAATGTAGAAAGGTAAGATTTAGTTCTTATCTCTCTGCTTGTCTGACTTTGTATTCTTTTCCTGGTAAATTTCACTTATTCTCAGTCTTCAACTATGATCTCTATACTAGTGATTCCCAAATCTGTACTTTTTAGCTTTGACTTCTATGCTAAGCTCGAGGTGCATCTCCAGCTTCTTAGTAAACGGTCTACTTGGGTGTTCCATTGTCTTCTCCATCTCAACTTGCCTAAAGTCAAATTCAAAATTTTCCCCTCCTTCCCCAATCCCAACCAAAACTAAATTTCTATAAATTGTATGATTTTTTTCTCATAATCAAAATCAGTATCACCAAGTCATGTAAATTTTTGTTTATTGTATCCTATATTATCTCTTTTCCATTGCCCCCAGGCTTCTCCTACACACTACCAGCACCAGATTAATCTGTCATCTCCCTTATTCAATAGTCTTTGATCACCTCCCAATGCCTGTAGAATAAAGTTCACATTTACCTGACCTAATCACCACTTCCCTAAACAATTTAATCTATTGTGTAGCCCTGAAGTACACCATATTGGGCAGCTAGGTTGCACAGTGGATATAGTACTGGGCCTGGAGTCAAGAAGATCCATTTTCCTGAGTTCGCATCAGGCCTCAGACACTTACCAGCTTTGTGACACTGGACAAGTCATTTCACCCTGTTTGCATTGGTTCCATGTCTTTAAAACAAGTCAAAGAAGGAAATGGCAAACCACTCTAGCATGACTGCCAAGAAAACTTCAAATGGGGTCACAAAGAGTCCAACACAACTGAACAACAACAAAACACATCATGGGGTTTTCCTTAAAAATATCGTGGTTTTTTTTTGCTTTTCCTAAAACACAAGTGCTTTTCAACCTTTTAATTATACCATCCTGCCTATCGAAATACTACGTATCCTTCCAGGCCTTTCTAAAGTCCCACTGCTTCCATGAAGCCCTCCCTAACCATTTTAGCTGTTTATTTCATTCTCCAAACGTGAATATTTTTGTTTATACCATTCATTAGGAAATAACTGCATTGTAACAGCTGTGGTATGACTGTTATTTAGCGTTCTGTACACATCTGGTCTCTTGAATCTTATTGTGAAGTCAGTAAGAGCAAGGAACATATCCTAATACTTTTCTTATTCTCTAGTTGCTAATATGCATCAAGCAATAAATTATTTGTCATGATAGCCTAGATACTTAGGAAATAGCTCAGTCTATGGCAATTTTGTTTTCTGGTGGTGGGAATCTATCTTAGAATAGCTCTCAAATCTCTAAATAAGTGCCACCTACAACCATGGGAGCCAATGCATTCTCCACAAACTTGAGTAGCGGGAAAATAACTGAAATATTGCAATAGGAGCCAATGCAAATTAATAAGTTAGAGGAATAAGGGAGTCATAAAACAAGTGAAAAAGGAACCATGAATAGTAGGAGATCCACACAGTATTGCTGAATTCCCAAGTCTCCTTTTCTCTGCAGTTTGAGATAGATCTGTTCCTCTTAGAGTTGACAAGTTCCAGGGAAGCCTCTATTTAGGCTCTGGGCACCATGGTGTTCTACCATGGGGTGGTATCACCATCTAGTGGCCAAAGAGGATATTGGAACTGCTAAAATGAACCCCATATCAAAGGGCTCTGAGTATAGGGATCAGGGTGTAAAGTCTACTGTGGGTAAATAAATTTTTCCTAAATCCTTTCTGATGACCCTTACTTGCTTCTTTTGTCTTTGTGGCCAGAGTAAGGTTTAATAAATAGCCATCTTTTTACCACTTTCTGAAACTTGAATGTATTGTTTGGGGAAGACGGTGGAATGAAAGACACGCAGTATTAACTCACTTTTCAAACAATTTATGCCCAGCCAGACTATGATAATGAGGCATCAAGCTCAACTAATACTTGGCTATGAAACCGACCTGCCACAGATGCCATGCCAAAAGACAGAGGTTTCTTACAAGTGATGTCAATATCCTTTATGAATCCCTACTGAAAATTAATGGCAAGGCAGCTCCAACATCACCAACTACACAGTCTCAGAATGCAACCTGAACTGAAGGTGATAAAAACTACTGGACTTGGTGCAGAATGGATAGTATAACAGCAGTAAGCCAATCCTAGATGTTCCTATAGAGGACCAAAGTATGGTGACCATAAAAAGAAAAAAGCACAAGGTTATAAGGATGATGAAGCATGGTTTTAAGTTATATAGTACTGCTACAAACATCCAGGAGACCACAGCAGTCACCAGCCCAGGCTGGCAAACAGCAAACCAACTGTAATTATTTATAGAAGACCTGAGTTCTCTAAATAAAATCAGGTATATTAAGGCAAGGAGGCAGTTACAAAAGTACTTAACATGTCTACAAGCAAGAACCACAGAGGAATAAATGAGTCTTCATTTGTACCCGTGGTTATTGGCATTGCCATATAAATCATTATCTCATCTTCCCAACTATATTTTAAGTTTTTTGAGGAAAGATTAACTCTTATGCCTCTGTATCTTGAACATTACCCACCTCAGTACTAAACATGTGGTAGGTCCCTGAAATATAACCAAATTAGGATAAAAGACATCACACACATTTACATATATACATACACACAAACAGCTCTTTTTGATCGCACAACAGTTGACAAAACCCATCATCTACCAAGACAAAGGTTTATGTTAAAATTTTAATCAAGAATGGAGAAGTTGAGGTGTCATTTATAAACAGAGGCAGAGTGGCACAGGAAGGTAGAGAAGTGGGGAAGTACAGAGATATGATGGTCATAGAGCAGGGAAGCAGAGTAGACCCCAAACTCTGCATCTGTTCACCAGAAAACATGGTAAGGCACTTCTGTTATAGAAGAGAACAATTGATTGTAAAGTCAGTTGAAATACAATGGTATTGGGCAGAGGAGAGAAATAGTGTGGCCAGTTGTTGTGTTTTGTCCCCACAGAATTCTCACTTTCTGTCTTAGCACCTAAAATTTGAGTCACCCAATTCAGCAAAGAAACTAGACCTAGGACATGCCCTTCTTTTCTTGTGATTGGGATGCCCCCTTAGCTCCAGCCCTACTATTGTATGTACTACTTGCAACACACTCCCTGCTCAAAAAATGTATTGTTTTCTTTAATCTATGATTCCCTGAGGCTGTTTAGCCTCTTTTCTGCTGGAAATTCTTTCTGGACCTGTAATAGGTCCCTGGGCTGGCCTGGGGCTAGGCAGCTCAGTCTGCCCCAAATGTCTTTTTATGTCTGTGGGTGTCTAAATTGGGGAATTTTCCCGGGATCCAGCAGAAATCCTTGGCACCTATATTTCAGATGGGGGCCTCATATTTTTTTATACCTAGAAGGAAGAGAGAAACTCAGGTTAGAGACCTACAACAGAGATGAGAGGATCAGGCAGAGTCTTACACCTCCCCGGAAGAAAACTAGATCTCAGTAGTCACCCTTCAAGTTCTACCTTATGCTGATTATAAATAGAGGGTGAAGGTAGGAGCTATAAATCTCCCTTCTACTCTAAAGAAAGAAAATCAGGGCTGGAAATAAGGTTCTACAAGGAACCAGTTAGAGTAGAGCCACCTCATTCCCCTTCCTTTTTTTCAGCACTTCTGAATGTCCTTCTCACCTCTATCCCACTTTGTGTCCAATGAGTGAGAGGGAGACTGACTCATAAATAAACTGCTCTAGTATTAAATGTTGCCTGGCTCCCTCTTTAGAGAGAGTAGCATGGCTCCCTATCCAGTCTCCAAGCTTCCCACCTTTCATATCCACATGGGTGACCAGTCCCTGAAGGAAAAGAGCTCCCCTAATCACCTTTCCCCAGAGAAACAGCACTAGAATAGAGCTGCTCCCCAGGCTTCCTATGAAAGGCAAAAATAAACTTCCTCCCTATCCTTTACCCATCTAGCCTGGGTTCAAAGCATCATCCAGATCCCTAAAACCAAGAGAGAAATTCAGGGGGCCATAGAAAGGGTTATCCCTACCACCATCACCACCACCACCATCAACACCACCACTACCACCACCACAGTCCCAACCTCTGACCACTCCCTTTGCTATCCCCATCTCCTGTCCATGCCATCCCATTTCCTCCCTCCCTTTCTTCTCCCTACAAACCCCACTGCCCATCCACAAAAAGCAGAGAGAGAACCAGGCCAGGTATCTCCATTGGACTTGATAAGAATTAAGTTTCATAGTTTTCTTCACCCCATAAGCCAAAGTATCAGATAACCTTGGATTAGATCAGATAACCTCATGACAGTAGCATTATGACTGCAAAGAGGGGAGCCTTTACTCCAAAAGTTAGCCCCACCCCTAAAGGCTCCAGGAAAATGATCCTTCCCAAAGAAGGCAGAAACCCATGTCCAGGTTCTGCACTTCCTAAGGAAATCCCCATGCACATTACATTGTGTTTAAATCACAAGTCCTTGGAGCTGACCCCTTTAGAAGCAAGCAAGAGAAGTCACACTGGTGAGGAGAGTTGGCATGCAGTCCTGGTTCCAATTATAAATCATTCATGAGACTAAGGGAATATACTCACAATACAAACCACAGCCCACCGGACACTACCTCGGGTGGGTTAAGGCCAGACAAGAGCTATGAAGACATATGGAAGACAAAGATGTTAGTAATAGTTAGCAAGGTGTTGGGAGGGAGGGCAAGAAGTAAGAAGGCTGGAGGCTTCAGATTAGGCTCCCTGGAGTCCAGGTGAAGACTTTTCAGGGAGTCGGGGCTCAAGCAAGCCTCATGGTAGTTTTTAAAAGTCAGAGATTAGTCTCTGGTTCTCTAGCAGCACCCAGGGGTAGACTATAATTGCCACAAAATGTGGGATTTGGGAGAGCCTCTAAAACTGAGTGCCCAAGCAAGCCCTCCAGTTCAAGGACCTTAGATCTCAGGAGAACTCACCCTCTGTTTCTGTTCACATTTCCACTCCAGACCTGGATCTCTTTGTACACCAAACGAGAGAGGAACTGTAGGGGAGAAGAAAGCAGATGGGGAAATATGGAGCAAGGCAGATACCAGCCATTGTAGAAGTCTGGGGTAAAGAGCTAGGATCGGGTGTAGCAGTGCCTTCCACATAGTATACATTCCATAAATATTTGCTGATTAATTATAGGGTGGAAAGATAGTAACCTTGGGTGGTGGATTATATGAGGAATGTAATATAGCTCTGAACTATTCAGAAAAGAAAATACAGCCACTTCTATACAGTCCCAGATTTTCTTGTGCCAATTCCTTCCCTGGAGAGGCCCTGCTAAACAGCCAGGCAGGAGTGCCGTAACATTGGGTTGGGACCACATGTCCCTTCTCCACACCAACTCTTGACCCAAAAAGGTCATTTACCAGGCAAGCCAAGACATCTGCAGAGATAAGCATATAGAAGACATTGTTCCAGCCTGTCGGGGAGATGAGTCCAGCTAGCAGAGGCCCTAAAGCAGCACCTGGAGGGAGAACACAGACAGTGTGAGGGGCAAAGCAAGATGGTCCTGACCTCAGGTGACTGTAGTCTCCTCTGCTGTAACATTCTCCCTGCAACTCAGTTGTTCCTCTAGCCCACCCCATCCTCAGGGTGCTTATCTGTGTAATGGAAGAGATCAGGGCCCAACTGCCTGGGATAAGGAGTAGAAAGGACAAGGACCAAGCCAAAGCACACTGACCTATGGAGCCAGTCCCATCAATAATGGCTGACACAGTGGAAAGCGCCTTTGCATTGCCCTTCAGACTTTTGTGTGTGCCCTGGGGAGATAAGAGACGGTAGAATCAGGTGTCCATCACAAGCAGTTTGCATCTCTGCTATTCAGCCAGGCTGACAGTGCAGTCAAATTCATCAAGAAGATTATCAACCTCTGACTTGGGATAGACTCAATACTAGCAAAAGCTCACAGCTCATAGCAAGTTTGACGCTGGTACTGAGGAGATGGCTGACTTGAAGAACACAATTTATTCAGAAGGGAAAATGTTCCCCAGACAACATGCTGACCTGTCCAGCATTGAGTAAAGAGAGAAGGAATGGACATGAGACCGGAAGAGAGACACCTCTAATCTTGCAAACAATTCCCTCCTCTAATCAGGTAGACCTCATGGGGAGCTGGGACCCTCCATGACATAGGACACCATGAATTATGCTAAGTCAGGAAATACAAAGCCACTTCCCAGGTGCCCTGAGCTTACCAGGTCAGCTGAGACAGCAGTGGTGATGAGAGCATAGGGTCCATTGACCAAAGCCCCACAGATAATCAACATCACTAGAAGGTAGAAACAAAGATAGTGGTCATCCTCACCAAAGGCTAAAGCTGAAAACTGCTCCCAGTCTTAAAGGACTGTTTCCCATAGAAAATAGATTCCTAGTTCTTACTTCTGTACCCCCAGTAAATTTCAGTGCACTGAATTGGTTTCCTAGTCCTTCCTTCCATGCCCCCATCCCTAACGTACTCCTAGATACTTCAAATACTCAGAGAACCAAACCTCTCCCTCCCTGGTCCCTTTCCATGGATGCCCATGGAAATTCAAAAGAACCCAAGTTGCAGCCTCACCTACAGAACTGGCAATCCCATTCTGGCCAAAAGAGTTGTACAGGAATAGCTGGTAGAGGAAGAAGGAAGAAGAAAGCATATGGAATAAAAAGGTCATTATTACTTTCATTAGGTTTTTATAGGGACTGTGATCCATAGATCTTGACATTATCCTTTTCTATCCTGGAATTCCTGTTTATCTTGTCTACCCTTCCTAAGACAGGTAGAAATCTTTGTCCCCAAGAACAGATTCCAAGACCTCCTTTAGGAATCTGAACTAAGAATTCTTAACTCTTCCTATCTGAAAATTCTTACCGAATCTAAATTTACCAACATAATATAAGCCAAAATTGCCTCTTTATCTGAGTTAAGTGGCAAAGTAAAACAGCTGGCCTTCCTCTTTTTCACAATAACCTATTCCCATTTCCTACCCCCACCACACAAAAAACACAACACTCTTTTCCCTAAGCTAGATAGTTCTCCAAGTTTTCCACATTTCTCTTAATACTATGCCAGCCCTCTTGCTGATAAGCCAATGATTTATTCCCTACAAACATCCCCCAAGCAGTCATCCAACCATCCCCTCCCAAATGATAAAGACTAACCATAGGGGCAGCTACAATCAGCATGGCACAGCAGGTAGTGGCCCTGCCATTGGTATAGTCTGAGATGATCCCTGCAAGGATGCCACCTGTAACACATACCCCCACCTTACCACCCACTGCATTTGATCTCCTTATATTACCACATCCTAGAGAATAGGATGTGGACAAAGGATTCTTTCCACTCCACCCTTCCCCACATACCCCCTTATAAATGAAAAAACAAGTATGAGGAGGAACAGGTTTTCCCAAAATCTGCCTGGCCAGGCAGAAATCTCTGGAAATGTATGTCCTCTCCTCTAATTCTCCTTGACTAAGCTAAGCCTTATTGACCATGTACTTCCCTCCCCTATCCTACACTACTCTACTCAATTCCAGGGAAAAGACTCAGCCCTCCAGGAAAAACAAGCACAGAGAGCCTGACCTATTATGCCACCAACATCAAAGAGGGTAGAAAGATCCCCAGCTTCCTTGGGTCCAAAATGAGCTGTGGAGAAATCAAAACGGTAAGAACTGAGAAAAAATCTGGCCTTATGCTTAAGAGTAACACAACTAGCTGACTAAAATGGATAACTTGGAAGATTCACGGAGCATCTGAGGAACAGTATCCATGGAACTCTGCAACTCTCTTTAAAGAAAAGTCTAAACTCAAGGTTTACCATGACTAATTCCCATAATGCACTGCTTAAGCTGCTAGAATGTATAGAAAAAGGCAGCTTTGTAGGAGTCAGAGAAGTCAAAACAAGGATGGTTGCTGATGATAAAAAGAGGCAGGTAAGAAGGAGCTTGGGGGCTCAGGTGGGAGCAGAGGATAACTTAGGGGGACCTCAAGAGGATTTGGAGTCCTCATCGCTGGAGTGGCTAGAGAGGGAGGAGAGGAATGTGGTGGAAGGTATTGGGAGTCCAAAGGGGCTTGGGAGCTGTGGATGAAGGATGGAGAAGGGTGTGCCTTGCTGCAGTTTTTATCGTAAGACACACCTAAGAAAGACTGACAGCTTTGTTTATTAGGGGAAGTGATATCTTGTTCTATGCATGTTAAGGGATGAGAAAGGTTCCCAGTGAAGTACATCTCCTAGCTGAAATAGTCACTGAACACCACATCTTTGCCAGCCAACAGAGAGAAGTATCTACTGTATGCCCAGGCTGAGGACAATGTGACAGAGCAGAGCCAGCACTGGAACAGAACACAGTGATCCTCGCAATGTTGATGAATTCTCCCTTCAGCAGAAAAAGTTATAAACTGCACTAGTGGTTGGTTTTAAGGTGACTGCAGGCCTTGCCCCAAAAGCCTCCATTTCACCACCCAACTTAGAGTCAGGTAGCCTTAAATGGGTTCTTGCTGGGCTATGAAAACAGAAGGTAAGAAGTCAGAACAGGGAACTAACGAAAGGGAAATGCAGTATGTGGTACATTGTGTTATCTTCAATTTTGTCTCAAAAGATGGAATATGATATGATGGAAGATGACTGCATTCTATGGACCTGGGGATATTGGGAGTGGGGGTGCCTAAAAGCCCCAGTATCCAATTTTTAAGCCTCTTGCTTTTTCTCACAAGACAGACTACACAAAAATGTGTTCCCAGACTTGAACCACATGCAAAGTGCTTGAGCAATCCTTTACTCTGCTGAGCCATCCACCCCCATTAACATCTCAGGCTTCCAAAATAGTCTTTAACAACTTCTCTCCTTATTTCTCCCCTCCAATCATCTCCCCACTTTCTCCACCTAGCACATGCACTTACCTACATTAACGATGTAGAGGGGCAACCAAAATAAGAAGGTATAACTGACCAACTTGGCAAACAGCAGGCACAAAGAGAACTCCACTACACCCTGGAGGAAAGTAAAGGGACCATGGAGATAGTGCCAAGGGACTCCTCATCACTGATCTCAGGGCACTCTGTTCTGGTCAACCCCTTATAGAAAGAAATCTCTGGAATAACCACTCAGGCACTACACTCCTTCACCCCCTTCACCCCTGTCAATCCTCCCTTACTCACCGGGATCCTGAGTGCCCCTAGGAAACTGATGGCCTCAAGTTTTTCATTTGACTCCTTGGAACATCCAGCACCTTCAGTTCCTCTCTCCCTCTCAGAGCAATGCCCAGCCACTGAATCCACAGATGTACCCAGGTCTTCAACAGGTCCATTCTGAACACAGTGGGGAAAAGTTACTTAACGTGGGGAATGAGGTTCAGACACTCCCCCTCCCACAGAATGGAAATCCAGGCTTACTCACCATTACCTGAGGGGTGAGGGGACATCCCTGACTGAAAGGAATAGGCCCTAGAGTCAGAGGCTTAAATTCATGGTTATACATAGACCCTCCTATAGAATTCACTGATCAGCTATGGCTGGCTCTGGCTCTGATGGAGATTTAGGTGGTAAAATGTGAAGTAGGAAGTGAGAGGTAGGGATCAGTCAGGTCTGTTTAGTAACTGGCTGGTTTCCCAACATCTCCTTCCTACTAGCCTGCTGCTTCTAGCAACTAAATCTCTGGAAACCAAAATTAGAAAGGAATGAGGAGAGTAGGGTCACCTTTCAGCCTTTTCTGAGAGGGTTCATACTCACATGGTGCTGAGGTGGGGTACAATTCACATCTTCAGGGTCTGAAAGAAAAAGTGGGGATCAGTCACAGAAGGCCAGGCCCTATCATTCCTGAACATCCTGATCCCTTCATTCCTTACTAGACAGCTCAAATCAGTCAGAATTCGGGGACTTAACACCTTAGTTATAAGGAGGAGGAAAAGAAAAACAGTGAAACTAAAAGAAAAGGAAGAGTGTATTGGGAGGCAGGAGTTGTTCAGTCTTTTCAGTCCGGTCCAACTCTTTGTAACTCCATTTAGCAAAGATTCTAGAGTGGTTTGCCATTTCCTTCTCCAGCTCATTTTACAGATAAGAAAACTGAGGCAAACAGGGTTATCCAGGGTCCGACGCCTAGTAAGAGTCTGAGGCTGGATCTGAATTCAGGTCTGCCTGATTCCAGACCCCATGCTTTATCCACTGTACCACCCAGCTGCCCAAGAGGTAGGAGACCTGGATTCTAATCCCAATTGTCTCTAGATGGTTGTATGACGTTAAGTAAACCATTTCAGCTTTTGGTATCAATTTCTTACCTGTAAAGTAGAGATGATACTAACTTCCCTATCTATGTCACAAGACTACTTACAAGAATCAGATGAAATACTGAATGTGAAAGTACTATTTTTTTTAAAAAGCCCCATAAAGAAAAACATTGCCAGCTGCTACATCTTAAAATCTAGCACTTAAACGTTTGCAGAGTGCTTTATATATCCATTGTCTCATCTGATTCTCACAATGATGATGAATTTAAAGCAGACACCTCAATTTCAAATCTTGTCTCTGTCGATGGTTTGTTATATGACCAATGACAAATGACTTTTTCAAGTCTCGGGTTTTATCATCTACAAAACTGAGATAATGCTGGCATACTATGTACCTCACAGGATGGCTATGAGGAAAACACTATAAATTTTAAAGTGCTTCACAAATGTAAGTTAACATCAATCATCTCTTTTTCTCAGCCCCTTAGGTACAGAAAGATCTTCAGACTAGAAAAACAAAAATTTAGTGTGATGCTCATTAGAGAATCCTGGGAAAGGAGAAGACCCAGGAGTTAGTTCTCCACTCACACTCAACCAGGAAGAAGAAGCTGATGATGCCCATGACAGCGATGACAATACCAGGCACGATGAAGGACAGGCCCCAAGCTGAATCCACCCAGATACCTGCAATCAGGGAGCCCAGTATGTTGCCCACAGATGTGTGGGAGTTCCAGATACCCATGATAAATCCACGCCTAGAGACAGAAGCAAGAAGGTGGAGGAGGAGAAAGGAGGTAGAAAGGTTAGCAGCCTAGCCCTAAGTCAAGCAGCTAATTAAGAATTTCATCTGATGAGCTCAAAGCACCAAAGGTGCAACTGAGGCCATAAGCAAGGAAGGGAATTGACCTGTCACCTGTTCAGATAGGAAGAGAATTGAGATATCTTAGCACCTTCCAGATGAGTTCTCTCTCTATTCAGTCCCCTATCCTGGAGTCCCAAATGCAGTTACACCACTATCCTTCACCAGTGAAATCCATACCCAGTTTTGGGTAGTCTCTCTCTCTTCTTCTAAGCACCCTCCAATTCCCATTCCCATTTCCCATCTCCCCTCCCCCAGGCCTATACTCACTTTCCCTTCCCAAACCAGTTACCAACACAGGTCACCACCGATGGCCAGCCTGTGGTCTGTGCCAGTCCATTAAAGATCTGCAGGAAGAGAACAGTTAAGGAAATGTATGATGAGCACAGAGTAACTTCAAGGATCTGGAGGTGAAAAGCAGGGAGGGGAACAAAAAGTTGGGAAAGGAATTCTGCCCATACTGCTCAAAGACCATACACAGAGCTTTCACAGAGCTAAAAAACAAAGAAAACAAAACACAATGCCCTTCTGTTTCCATATCCTCCCAACTAATGATGAAAGAGCAGAGAAGACAGGTTGGGTTTAGAGGAATGGGAACAGGTATGGAGGAAGAATTGGGGCAGGAAAATAAATCTGAAAAAGGGAACCTGTACCTGGACGAACACATAGTACCACAGTTGGTGGATGTTCCAATAATAACCCAGGCCAAACAGTGCAGTAAAAATTCCACTCAGCAGCATCCCAGCAAACAGGTAATAGCGGAGGGGAAGTCTCTCCCCAAAAATTCCACTGAAGAAAATGAATCATTTAATCTCAAAAAATATTCCAGTCATAGCCCATACCTGACACCCAGCCCACTCCTCATACCTGGTCTCCTCCCCAATTCCACCTACCATTAAGGTAAGGATTTTGGAAGTCTAGGTCGTAACAAAAGGGCTCCCCTCAACATATGTATCCAGGTAAAAAATGATTACTCAAGGGCAATCCGTAAAGGAGAAGTCAGAAAGGGGACAGCCTCAGGTGGCAAAGGGACACCTCCACCTGTTTGCCTAAAGATTAAAAATTATTGATCAAAGGCAGCCTTGGAAGGGAAAACAAGTTATAAATAGGCAGCCAGTGGTGAGAAAGTAAAGAAGAGCCTTATGTCTAGGGGATTTTGTCTGTGAGGAATGTTAAAGGGTTGATTTGTACGTATTTGGTCTCTTCATTAGCTGAGTCACCTCCTTTCCCATTTTCCTGTTGCATCCTTAAATAAATGCACTAGAACTGACAAAGATACTTAACTCAAGAAAAATTATCCCAATTTATTCTATGCTAGGGATGGCTCTGTCTCTCCCTCAATACCTGATGAACATGCCAACAGCATAGGCAATCAGAAAAGCATCGTCTACACCCCCCAGCAGTTCCTTGTAGTTGTCCTGATCTGCAAACAAATGAAAAATATGCCTTCTCAATCAGACTGCCTCAGGATGGGCAACCTCTCAACTCCCCCAGTCACCACCAGATAGTTATTAATCAAACACTTATTAAGTGTATATGCCAGATACATATAGGTCTAGGCAAAGACTTAAATCTCTGCCTTCAAGGAACTTACATTCTATACTGAGAGACAAAGATGCACAGAGAGAGAGAATGGATACAAGGTGATTTTGAAAAGAAAGCACTAGTAGCTAGAGGAAGAAAGGGGCAGAAAAAGTCTCCTGTAGAAAGTGGCACTTCAGCTGAGCCTTGAAGAAAATTAGCAATTCTGAGAAATGATGGTGAGGAGGGTATGCACTTCAGTCATGGGTATAGGTGCAGAGATGGAAAATGAAGTAACTTGAAGGAGGAATAGCTAGGAATTCAATTTAGCTGCACTGCAGTGTTCACACAGCAAGGAATACTTTATAAAGGTAAGTCAGGAGGTTGTGAAGGGCTTTAAATGCCAAATAGAGGAATTTATATTTGATCCTGGTGCAAATAGGGAATCACTGGAGTTTATTGAGTAGGGAAGTGACATGGTCATGCCTGCCCTTTACAAAAACAATTGTGTGAAGGATGGATTGGACAGAGATGGTACCTGAGGCCAGCAGACCAACCAGAAGACTACTGTGGTAGTTCAGGTAAGAGGTGATGAGGGTTTAAGGTAATTCAGGTAAGAGGTGATGGGGTGGCTTTGGTTTTTTGTTTGTTTGTTTGTTTTACTAATTTTATTTATTTTCAGTGTTCTACAATCACTACCATATAACTTAGATTTTTTCCCCTCCCTCCCCCCACCTTCCTCCTCCCTGTCTGACAGCATACAATTTTTTATAGGTTCTACACATACATTCCTATTAAATACATTTTCACCATAGTCATGCTGTATAGAAGAATTAAAATGAATGGGAGAAATCATATAACAAACCAAAATGTAATACAAAAGAAAATGATCTGCTACATTCTGCAATTGAACTCCATAGTTCTTTCTCTGGATGTTGAAGGCATTTTGCCTTAAAAGATCATTGGGAATTTTTTTAAGTCCTTGCATTGCAATGAAGTTCCAAGTCTACCAGAAAAAACTCTCACACACTGTGATCGTTGCTGTGCACAAAGTTCTCCTGGTTCTGCTCCTTTCACTCAGCATCAGATCATATAAGTCTTTCCAGGCCTCTCTGAAGTCTTCCTGTTCATCATTTCTTATAGTGCAATAGTATTCTGTTACAGTCATATACCATAATTTATTCAGTCATTCCCCAGTTGATGGGCATCCCCTTGATTTCCAGGTTTTGGCCACCACAAAGAGTGCTACTATAAATATTTTTGTACATGTGGGACCCTTTCCCATTTTTATGATCTCTTGGGGATACAGTCCTAGAAGTGATATTGCTGGGTCAAAGGGTATGCATATTTTTGTAGCCCTTTGGGCATAGATCCAAATTGCTCTCCAGAATGGTTGGATAAGCTCACAGTTCCACCAACAATGAATTAGTGTTCCAACTCTCCCACATCCTCTCCAACATTTATCATCTTCCTGTTCTGTCATGTTTCCCAACCTGATAGGTGTGATGTGGTACCTCAGAGTTGTTTTGATTTGCATCTCTCTGATCAATAGTGATTTAGAGCATTTTTTCATATGACTATAGATACCTTTAATTTCTTCCTCTGAAAACTGCCTGTTCATATCCTTTGACCATTTATCAATTCGTGAATGACTTGTATTTTTGTACATTTGACTCAGTTCTCTATATATTCTAGAAAGGAGGTCTTTATCACAGACACTAGCTGCAAAAATTCTTTCCCAGCTTTCTGCATCCCTCCAAATCTTGGTTGCATTGGATTTGGTTGTGCAAAAACTTTTCAATTTAATGTAATCAAAATTATTCTCTTGCACTTCATAATGCTTTCTATCTCTTCTTCAGTCAAAAATTCTTCCCTGCTCCATGAATCTGATAAATACACTATTCCTTCCTCCACCAATTTGTCCATAATATCGATCTTTATACCTAGATCATATACCCAATTGGACTTTATTCTTGTGTACAGTGTCAGACATTGGTCCATGCCTAGTTTCCACCATACTGTTATCCAGTTTTCTCAGCAATTTTTGTCGAACAATGAGTTCTTATCCCAGAAACTGAGGTCCTTGGGTTTATCAAACACTAGATTACTATATTCATTGCCTACTGTGTCGAGTACCTAGCCTATTTCACTTGTTTACCCTTATGTTTCTTAGTCAATATCAACAGGTTTTGATAATTGCTGCTTGATAATACAATTTGAGATCTGGTAGAGCTAGGCCACCTCCCCTAGCATTTCTTTTCATTAGTCCCCTTGTTATTCTGGACCTCTTGTTCTTCCAGATGAATTTTGATATTATCTTCTCCATCTCTAGAAAACAATTATCTGATAGTTTAATTGGTATGGCACTAAATAAATAAATTATTTTAGGTAGAATTGTCATTTGTATTATATTGGCTTGGCCTACCCACAAGCAACTGATGTTTTTCCACTGGGGTGGCTTTGTGAGCAAAGAGGTGATATATGTCAAAAATTTGGTAAATGAGTGGCTATGTAGGAGTAGAGGTGAGGTATATGGATGACACTGAGGTGAAAATTTAGAAGATGAGAAGGATGGTGGTGATTTTGACAAAAATAGCAGGGAATGGGAGGTCTTAAGGGAAAGAGAATGAGTATTGTTTTGAATAATCTGATTTTTAGATAGCTGCAAGACATCCAATCAGAAATGTCCGGTGATGCAAGACTAGAGATCAGGAGAAAGATTAGACCTGGTTATTGGTCTTAAGAGTAAAGAGCATAGGAGATAGTAAGTAAATCTCCATAAGCTGGTGAGGTTGCTAAGAAAACATAATAAGAGATGAAAAGAGGGCCCAGAGCACCCACAATTAGGGGGCATATTGTGGGTGATAAGCCAGCAAAGGAAACTGAGTAGTCATAGAGGTAGGAAAAAAACCAAGAAAGAGGAATATCATAACCCAGAGAAGAGAGAGCAATAGTATTATGCTGCAGAAAGGTCAAAAAGGATGAGGATTGGGAAAACATAATAAGATATGGCAAGCAATCATTGGAGACTTGAACAATCCATACTACACACATCCATAAAACACACAGTGGTAGATGTTGGGAAATACACAAAGTTAAGACAAATCCCTGTCCTCTTAACACTTAATAGAGGGATAAGACACAAAGACAGATATATAATAACATATTACTTGACAAGTATATTGGATAGGTACCAGATAAAGCACTAAATCTCACCCCTTTCCCTTCCCAGGGGGTCAGCTTTCCATGAGTTATCACAACCCCCATCCACTCCTCTTACTCACGGCAGAGCTGGGAAAGTATTAAGGGTAGAGAGCAGAAAAATTCAACCAGACTCTTACCAAATGGAGCCCAGTTACACCATGTGGTGCTGTTGGAGTTGTTGGGATTTTCTAGCTCTGAACAGTTTCGATGCAGCTGACTCTGAGGAAGCAAAGGGTTAATGTGAGAATCATCCTCACTGATTGAGAGGCCCAGTAACTAAACACTGAGACTCCTTCATCTCCAAGAACTAATCCCACCCAGTCAGATTCTTTAGCCTAACTCCCATTGAAAACATACTGCCCAATGGGCTGATGTGCCTAAATATGCACAAAAGTCTGAACTAACCCCACCCCCTTGCCTCAAGTCCCTGATTACCTCATCTCCCCATCTGTAGCAGGTTTTGCTCTGTAAGAATCCGTAGCCTCCCCTGTGGACTTCCCCCTTAACAGAGGATCCCCCTTAAGTAGGCATCTCCCTTGAGGGGGCTGTTGTTCTTAAGGAGCTCTCCCCACTTAAGCTACATCTCTCTTAAGGGGTAGAGGAGACTGCTTGGGGTATGAGTGTTATCCCAATAAATGCCTTTACTTGATTTAGAGACCAAAACAAAACAAACCCCCCCCCCCCCCCAAAAAAAAAAAAACCACACTGCCCCTCCCGGCTCCCAAAGCCTCACAAAGCTTCCTGGTCTCTTGTGCCTACACCTCTGGCTGACACCTCATGCAAAGTATATGCTTGTGAAAAGTGAAGCAAGGGGAGCTATGCAAAAGGGGACCTAGGGTGAAGTGGGGGGAGCCACTGCCCTTCTCAAGCAGACTGGGAGGACAAAAAACATGCCAGATGCCTGAGAATGTGTAAGAACTTGTCTTTCAGGGCTCTGGGAGTACATCCTGCCAGTCAAGGGTATTCCCAGCATAGGACTGCTTCCTCTCTCAAGTCACTCTACTCCTTACCCTGGCTTTTCCATGGCCTCACCTTGACAACACTGATTGGCTTCCTAGACATGTGGTAACACGTATAAATGAGAAATGTGAGTAGCAGAATAAGACCCCGGTACCTGTAAAAAATGGAATAGGTATCTTAGTCAACAGGAAGCAGTTGTAGTTGGCAGCACCAATCCACCAGAATCCACAGGGCCAGGAATCATGATATATACAACTCTATCCCCCAGCCATATCCTAGGGTTTGCAACATGGTTCCTCAGAAAGAGCTCAGTAAAGAACAACTTGGCCTAGAAATTCACAGAAGCAAATCAGAAGATCTAGGAATACTGAGCTGGAACTCAAAAAGATAAGAAGAGAGAATGTTTATTCCTATCTCCAGAAGTGGGACTCAAGAGTTAGGCAGGAGGAGGAGGATGGTAATAGCCAATAAAGGCTCCCACCTACTGCTCCAACCCCAAATTATATAATACCTCTCAGCTGGGCTGACTCATTATCACCATAGACCAAAAATCCTTTCTGCCCATCCTTTACCTCCCTTCAGTTGTCTCTTTTTCTTTCTTTAAAAGAGAGGAAAGAACTTGGGTTCACTTTTATGGGAGCAGTTTAGAAAAGTAGATTTGGGGCCATTTTGTATCCTAGTCCTGGGGATAAAGGAGGAAGAGTCCCAATATGTCAAGGGAAGACTCCCCTCCAGACATGAAGATAGAATGAATTTCTCCCAGCTATAAGATATACTATAACAGAACTTGGGCTGTTCTCACCAACACTAATACTCATCTTCTTCCCCTTATACCCTTTGGTTGAGATTATTTTCTGGGCCAGACTATTTCCTGAACCTATGTACCAAATTTCCCTGCATCCTAACCCTCTATCCCAACCAAAAATGTACACTATACTCTCCAGCTGTGCTTTTCTGTAACTACAGGGGCATCCACTTTTTTTGGTTTATGGCTCTATAGCTAGAAGGGACCTCAGAGGTTAACTTTTTAACCTAGTCATTTGGTTAAGTGAATTACCCAAGGTCACATAGGTAATAAGTGGCGGAGCTGGGATTTAACTCAAAGCCTCAGAAATTCAGCACTCTTTCTACTATATTATGTTGTTTCCTTACTCTTTTCCTCTATTCAAGAGTTCTCAGGAAACTGAGGCTCAAAGGGGGAGAGGGTCCTGGAATGGATAAAATACAGGAAAGTACTAGAGTCCTGCCTAATCCCAACCCAGTCTACCTTTGCCTTGCCTTCAAAAACTTTTCCTCTTTCCATCTGTGGCTCATGTACCTCACATAGCCCTATATTCTCCGAATTGGGGTTACTGGCTGGGGATAGTAAGAAATCTGCTCAGAGTTTCCACAGTCACTCTCCTGCCCTATGGTGGGGTCTGGAGGAGTGGAATTAAGCTCCTTGGGTCTGTCATTATCTGCTTTCCTGGCAGGGAGAGATCCATAGGAGGGCAGAGGAGAAGCAGTAGACAAGCTGCTCCCAAAAAGGAACACTGTCCCCAAGAGAAGGAGAACATCAACCATACCCGGGAGGGAAGAAGAAGTACAACAAGCTTTATAAAAAGCCTTCTCTGAAGTGAGTAAAGTATGAGAGGAAAGAGATGTCCCCTTGAGATTTCTTTTTATAATTATATGAAAACAGGAGAGAACCCCTAAGTTTTAACCCTAAGGGGTGAACCCAACCATAGGAGACCCTTGCAACAGGGCTCATTTTCCCCAGTGGCATCAGAAGTAACACACTCCCACCTTGAAGGAAGGAAAAAGGTATCTCAAAAAAGTCTGTATTACTGTTTGGGGTGCCAGACCTTCATTATTTCAAGCTTATACTACATAGACAGACAAAGCATTTATTCAGTACTTACTCTGTATCAGTCACTAATCTAAACTAATCCTAAGAGAGTCTCCTAATTGGTGTTCCAGGCTCCAGTCTTACCCCTTTCAAACCATCTGGTACACCATGGTCAAAGTATTTATAATATACTACTGTGTACAAATAACCATCCCCAAAACAAAACAATTTTAAATGGTTCTTCACTAAGCAATCAATCATGCAAGTCACTTAACATCTCTACACTTCAGTTTCCGCATCCGGAAAATTAGGAGGGAAATACTTTTACTTTAAAGCAATTGTAATAATATTAGAAATGTTATCATCACCATTATTAGTGTTATTATTTTTATTGCCATAGGATGAAGTCCAAGGTCCTTAGCCAAGTATTGAAAGATCTCCAAATCGACTACTACCTAACTCTCCAGCCTCATCTTCTATTACTCTTGTACACGACAGACACCCATTCCTCCTTCCCCAACTAAACTATCTGCTTTGTTTCCCAATGAGGTCTGTACATTTTTGTCTCTGGGCCTTGACCTTCCTAGTCTGTTCTCCCCTCTACTCTCCTTGTTATACTACCCTTTCTTTAAGACCACGTTCTCCATGAAGCTTTCCCTCAGCAATCCTTTCCTCCTCTGAAGTTCCAATAGCACGTATTGTCAGTTTCATTCATTTGGCATTTCTCAAATACCTACATGAGCATCTTTCTATTCTCCACTCAATTATAAGCCCCTGCAGGGTAAGAATACACTTTTATACTCTGAGTGGGCAGCCTCTTTGTATGGAGGTCTCCCAGTACAGTCCCCAGCATATGCAATTAGTGTGCACTGAGGAGGGGGAGGAGATGATAGAAGCTCAGCCCCAAGGAACCCAATCTAGGTTAAAAAGAGGGGCCAAGGAGAGCAAAGGTCATGACCAAAACTACCTTAAGAATCTAAGGAGGGGGAGGAAATCCTTGGAAAACTTTTTGACATGATGGGAAAATCTCTGGACTTAGAAGCTGAAATGATTTGGGTTTGAATCTTGCCTCCAGCACTCAGTAGTTGTGTGACCATGGGCAAGGTACTTACCTGTTTGAACCTAATTTCTTCTGCTATAAAATGAAGATAATCATTCTTGTAATACCTACCCATGGGGTTATTGTGAAGAAAGCACTTGGTAAACTCTATAACGTGGGTTATTAACTATCATTTCTACCTATATATAATTCTGGCACCTCAAATTCAGTGGGACCAAAACTGAACATTTTATCTTCCTCCTCCCCCCCCACACACAAAAAACCTGCCTTTCCCCCTAACTTCATGGCAACATCACACTCCCAGTCACCAAGGTCTTTCTTCCCTTACTTGAGTATTGCATAAACAAGCAATATTTTATAAGGTTTCATTTTGTGATAGCAATGATCATTAGTGTGTGCTTCCACTGATATTAGGCACCCTCAAGTCTAACCTTGACCAGGCAAAACTGGATTGAGGCAGTTTCTCTTGACTTTCTTTAGAATGCCAGCTTCTACAGGAAGTCTTTCCTGGTTCCCTCAAGCAACTAGTGCCTTTCCTTCTAAGATTACCTTCCAGATATTCATTCTGTATACTTTATGTATCTAGTTATTCATTTGCTGTTCTTTTCCACCCTACCCCACCTCCATTATAATATACATTCCTTGAGGGTGGGGACTATTTCTGGTTATTCTTTGTATCCAGAAAACAAAGTGCCTGACATGTAAATGTTCACTGATTGAATTTCTAATCCCTTTGCCACAAACTTCAAATACTTGACATGGTCTCTTCTCATGGGTAAAAGTCCCAAGTTCATTTAACTGATTCTTATAGAACATGGGCTCAAGGCCTTTCAACATCCTAGCTGCCCTACTCTGGACATGCTCCAGTTTATTAATATCCTTCAAAAAGTAGACCTAGACAAACAAATCCAAGGCAACTAAAATTAGATGGGAAATAGTTAATTAAGGGAAAAAAATCTTTGCAACAAGCTTCTCTGATAAATGTCTCATTTCTAAAATATAAGGAATTGAAATTGTGTATACCTTTTGAATTAGCAATATCCCTGATAGGCCTATTACCACCAAAGAGATCAAAGATACAGGGAAAGGACCCACATGCACAAAAATATCTTTAACAGCACTTTTTGTCGTAGAAAAGATCTGAAAACAAAGTAGATGCCCATCAATTGGGAGAATGGCTAAACAAATTATGTTATATGAATGTAATGGAGTATTACTGTATCATATGAAATGATGAATGGGAAACTCAGAGAACCATGGGAGGATTTCCATGAATTGAGAAATAGTGAAGTAAGTAGAATCAGGAGAATGATTTATATGACTACAGTAATATAGAAGAAAACTGCTTCAAACAACTTAAAGATTCTGAGTTATTCAATGACCAATCACAGTTCCAGAACATTGATGGTGAAGCATGCTTCTCAGAGGGAAAGCACTAACATGAAGGACTGGGAAAGACTTCCTTTAGAAGATGGGATTTTAGCTGAAAATTGAAGGGAGCCAAAGGTCAGGGATGAGGAGGGAGAGAATTCCAGGCTTAGGGGATAGTCAATTAAAAGGTAAAGTGAAGAGACAAATGAAGTATCTTTCATAACAGTAGGCAGGCACTTCAAAATATTTGATGAATTGAACTGACAAAATGTTCTGAACCCCCACCAAATGGCACCTCATCAATTACTAGAATGACAATGGTGCCCCCACTCCAAAAGTCCAAGGGAAGGACTCATACTGCCTCCTGTTCACCTTCCTCCAAAGTCCAAGCTGGTCTCGCAAAGGAAATCTGAATGGGATAACCAGCCTGGATTCCTTAATGGGACATATAGGCAAAGCGAAAATGCAGTCTAGTGGAAAAAGTACATAAGGGGGTCAAAAGATCTTGAAGAGAGAACTGCTGTTTGCTCACTACATGTGAGCTCTTAGACAAGCCTCACTTCTCATTGTTATAGTTGATAATGTAAGAATCAAATGAGAGATTATACCCTATGTGAAAATATTTTTAAAAGTTAAAATAGATGGTTATGGTAATCATGCCTATAATCCGTGTTCCTGAGGGAGACAAAAGCTGGTAGATCATTTACTTGAACTCAGGAATTCTGAGTTGCAATAGGGTAAATAAAGCCAATTGGGTGTCTGCACTAAGTTTAGCACCAAAGTGGTGACCCTACAAGAGTAGAACTGGGGAGGAACCATCAGGCTGCTTAAAGGGGGACCAAACCAGCCCAAGTTGGAAACAGAGCAAATCAAAGCTTTCAGGTCAATTAGCAGTGAGGTTAGGCTATGAGGGGCTACTGCACCTTCCAGTTTGTTTGAGATAAAGTTACATAGTCTCAAAAGGAAAAAGCATTAAAATGCTATGCAAATGCACAATCATTCAGTCAATATATATTTATTAAGCGCCTACAATGTGCCAGACACTGTGCTAAGCACTGGGGATATAAAGAAAGTTAAAGAACAGTACCTGCTCTTAAGGAGCTCACAGTCTAATGGGAGACAATATGCAAACGACTACAGACAAACAAGCTATGTGCAGGATAATAGGAAATAATCAATATCGGGAAGGCACAGGAATTAAAGGACATCAAGGATTGCTTCCTGTGGAAGGTGGGATTTTAGCTGGGACTGGAAGAAAGCCAGGGAAGCCGGGAGGCAGAAAGGAAGGAGAGAGGTAGCCAGTGAAATTACCCAGAGGTGGGAGATGGAGGGGCTTGTTCAAGTATAGGAGGCCAGTATAGGACTATTCCTTAATATTATCTTAGCTTCATCAGAGTAGATCTAAAAGGGACTTCAGCAGAGTCTAGTCCAACCCCCTTCATTTTACAAAGAAGGAAACTGAGGCCCATGTCTACACAAAATGAGGTTAGACTCAATGAGCCTTGGGGGTCCTACCAGCTCTAAATATATCATCGTATGATAACAGAGATGTTAAGTGACTTGCCCAAGGTCAGACAAGTAAGTACGAGAGGTAAATATGAACCAGGCTCCAGAATCTGTGTTCTTTCCATTAAACTGTGCAGAAGCTTATCATGTCAGCTCAGTTGGGCCTGGCTAACCTTTTACCTAGGAGTGCTTCAAAACAGACAAATTATATTCATTTCCCCTAAGTTTGATCTGTTGACCCTGAGCTGAGCCTGGACTCACCTGTATCCTTCTAGAGAAGGAGCCTATGAGAAAGGAATTTCATTGTTCTGCTTCCACAGCAAATAGTGAAAAAAACAGCCCCCCTCCCCACGTGGGTGCTAACCCACCACGATCTGCTTAATGACCAACCATCCAAAGAGGGAGTTGGGACTACATACTTTAGCTATGGACTCTGACCCGAAGAAAAGGGGCTTAAGAATTGAGGACTTAACAAAAGGGTATTTAAAGTAAAAGCCACTAGGATCAAGGTGTATTTGCTTAATGAGCCTTATTAATATTAACTGACACACCCCACATAAAATTATCCCTCCATTTTCTGAACACGGATCCCATGATCTGGGAGGGGAAACATGCATGTAATAGGAGTGTCAGAAAGATTGTAACCCAGGAGAATCTGGACCAATCCTGACTCTGAGGGGAGGTCCAACTACATTGACACTATTTAGGGGGAGTTTTGCTTCTGTACTATGTGAATGCTCTTTGTGAAAGCACCCATGTCTCCAGACATGTTAAATAAATCACCTTTCTCTACCCACTCTGTGTTTGAGTTCTTTTCATGAGAATGGTGCATTTCTTGCACAGCCTTTGCCCACTTTTGGTACATCCCTATTGCTGAGCTATTGCTCCTCCAATACAAGCTACACTGGGAGTCTTTAGTGTCTATTATCATCTATTAATAAACATGTATTACAACCACGTACCAGGGAAGACAAAAATTTACCTAAGGCCTTCATGGAGCTTGCAGCACAAGCACAGACAAAAAAACACAAAGGAGGCAATTGTATTATGCAATAGTACAAGAGTATACTAGATATATGCAAAATAAAATACTACTAGGTTCAGCCCTGATATGATTTCTGCTGTTCCTACATTGTAGGGAAAACTAGATACTAGTTCCTCCTCCACCTTCTTTGGCTGCATCTCCATTCACTAGGATTATTTCCTCCTTGGTATAGATTTTGGACTCTCTCTCCCTCCATATTTCCCATTACATGACATCCTTCACTTCTCCCCTAGCTCTAAACAGAGTGATCTAAGGCTCTAGCACAGATAACCCAGTGAATGTTGGTGTCCAGTTCCATATGGCACGACTTCAGGACAGAAAGACTGCTCTTTCATTCAGCATTGTTTAAGAAGCCTTAGCATTCTCTTCTATATCAATCTCTCGTAGGAGGCCAGAAAGATTTCTTTTTTTTTTTTTTTTTGAGGTTTATAATTTATTTTTATTCCATCTACACATTTTAGTCAATATCAACCCAACATTTCCTTTTTGCATCATTTAAGAAACTTTTACTAAGTACTTCTTCACCACAGCTAGTTTCTGAGGGTATACATTAGATTTTTACCTGCACTAATAGACAATAGATTACAGGATCTGAAATTGAAAGAGATCTTAACAGTCATACAGTTTAATTCTACCATTTTACAGATGAGGAAACTGAAATCCAAAGAATAGGTAGCTCATGCAATGTCACACAACTAGCTAATGACTGAGCTTGGATAAGAAACCAGTTTCCCTAATGAGTAATCTCAAATTTTTGTGTCATTCTTTATTTTCTCTACACTACATTATAATTCCTTCTATGTCCCTCACCTTTCCATCAGAATTCTGGCCTTGTGCTTGCTAACATTTCTTACCTCAACTTCCACACAGACTCTTGAGTAAGACAGGTAGAAGAAAAAAGATGAAAAAGGAAATCAATAAATTATGTCAAGGTACTGACTTTCTTGTTATCTTTTGACTCCCTCTGAGGGATATCTATTAACCTTTAAAATGTATTTGGGTGGGCATGATGGCATAAGTCTATAATTCCTGCTTCTACAGGCAGAGACTGAAGGATCTCCTGAGCTCAAGAGTTCTGAGTTGCTGGGTGCTAAGATGACTAGTGTGAAAAGGAGGATATAAAGATTTCTTTCCAACTATGTAAGAGACAGCTTCCTAGTTTCCATTCCCAGTACTATGGACATCACTACCCCTCTTCTCCTGGGGACAAAGAGCCAAGATGGATACTTTTGACAATTAAGTTTATAATCATTGTTGACTGACTGATTCATCACCTCAACCCCACCTAAAGCAAAACCTTGATTGTGGGGTTTATAGCTGGTAGTAATGGTTATTAGTAATGGTATAGCTGGTAGTAATGGTTATTACAACCATTAGATAGAGTCAAAACCAAGTGTTACAGACCACTCACAAGTGAGATCCTCCCCTAAAAGCAATCCCAGGGACAGGATTAGAGGAGTATACAGGTATCCTAGAGCATTTGGGTTAAAATTCTGCTTTTGCCACTGACTGTGTAACGTTAGCAGTGGGGTAAAGGTGCCAGCTCAAAATGGAGTTGATTGTTAAATTTTCAGTGTGACTGTTTATACCTTGGAAATAGTAAAAGCTATTTTTTCATTGTTGACCCTCTAAATTTTAGAAAGCAATGGATAAAATGTTAATAATGTAGACTATTTGTTCATTTTTCCCCCAAAAGAGACAGTCGTTAAACATTTACCAGCATACCTCTAGATCTTCAACAAGTCACTTCACCTTTCGGGGTATAACCTCTAAGCCCCTTTCTAGCTCTAAATCTATAACCCTACAATCCTGCCACCTGCCACCCCCACTATAGAACCTGACATCCAAGACAACTTGCCATATGACCAAAAGCCTCGTGATTACACATACTTTGTAACTGGGTCTCCTACATTCGCTTTCTGTTCCTTAAGACTTCCTGTCTGGTCTCATGGTTGGTCTCTCCTAGGAACTGAGAAAGTTTAAAGCTAGAAGGAACCATGAAAATAAGGTAATTCAATTCCCTCATTTATGAATATGGAAACTAAGTCCCAGGGAGTAAAATGACTTGAATTAGGCTCACACAGCAAGTTCACTGCAAAGCCAAGCTAAGAATCCAGATCTCCTGACCATGTGTTCAATTCTCTTCCCATTCCAGCTTTCTGCCTCTTAAAGTCAGGCCACTGGAAGGGAGAGAAGTCAAGATACTGAAGATGAAGCATGATCATGGAAGGAAGGAAGTCTTGGTCAGGCTGGAGGTAAGGAATGAAAGCTGGGTCAGGATATGGCCACTGGCTGTTAGACTGGCTTTTTAACTCACAGAAATATAGCTGGCTCACTCCCTCTAACAAACTGAAGCCCCCATAAGTTTCACTTCTATTTTGACTCAGAAAGCAGGCTTCCCAAAGACTGTCAAGGAAAAGAAGAATCCAGAATGTAGACAACCATGGACCAGCAGGCTCCTCCAGGGCTGCCAAGAATAGTGGGAAGTTTGTCTAGGACCCAATGGGTTCTTCCCTAAGAAAACTAGGCAAATGCCAAGACATTACTAGGTCAAGCCACACTCCATGACCCCTTACTGCTTTGTAAGCAGGAGGTGTCACTTTATCTCCCTCCTCCACAACCTCAGTAACCTTGGGACTAAGGATTACTGAATAACCCAGTCAGATATAGGGGCAACTTGGCTGTTTACAAGTTATAAACTGACAACCCAACTTCCTAGTTCTAGAAAGGAAATTATTTATCATTCTGCTTAAGACCTTGCACTAGAAATGTTTCTGGAGTTGAGACAAGAACAATTATTCTCAAAGTAACAACAGAGAGAAGAGACCTCAGTCCCAGGAGATTAGGGAAGGGAGAAATGAAAAGGGAGAAGAGACTCAGTTGCCCCATGCCTGGGCAAATTAAGCTAGCTCTCCCTGCTAGATTCCTTAACCACCTTCTGTCACTTGGTCAGCTCTGCCAGTATCTCAAATCTTTCTCCCTTCCTCCAGGGACATACTTAATGTAGTTCCCCCAGGCAGCATAAATCTTTGCCTACTAAGCCCTAGGATCAACCAAAATAGCTTCCCAAAGGGAGGCTGGGGGGAAGACGGGGTGTAAAAATTATAGCATAGACTAGAGCAAGCCCTGGAAGTCAAGCACAATCAGTGGCCCAACCTTTAGCTCACCAGCACGATAAGTGGCGAAAGGATTGAATTCAGAATCTAAATCCAGGCTTTGTGACTAAGGACCTCTGCAAGACCTTGGGCAGGTTTTTCTAGCTCTCTGGGCCTCAGTTTCCTCATCTATAAAATGAAAGGGTTGGACTAGAGCAGGGGTGGGGAATCTATAGCCTCAAGGTCACATATGGCCTTCTAGATCCTCCAGTGTGACCCTCTCACAGAATCCAAGCTTCAGAGAATAAATTCCCAGGGCAGCACTGGAGGACCTAGAAGGCCACATATGGCCTTGGGACCACAGGTTCCCTTCCCCTGGGCTAGCCAGATTATGTCTAAAATCTCTTCCAATTCAATGTCCTAAATTCTCAGAATGATTCCTCTAAAGCCAGACCAGGCTAGACAATGACTGGAAAGGCAGCCCTGGTAAAATGGACAAGAACTTTCTGGGACAATCAGCCCAGAGTATGCTCTCCATTCCTATGGCACACAGAACTAGGCTAGATGGAGAAGGCCACAGGCCTAGCCCTGAAGACAGCCTTTCCCAGAAAGTCTACAAATGAAACAAAAGTGATTTCAAGATATTAGGGAGGTTCAGAGGAAACAGTAACAACAACAGCTCAAATTTATATCAAGTTTTAGTGAGTATTAGTCCCACTTTACAGAGCACAAACAGAAGCAGGCAGAGGATAAATGACTTGCCCAAGAGCTCACAACTAGCAAGTGTCTGAGGCACGATTCAAATTCAGGTCTTTCTATCCTGCACCACCTTTGAGGAAAAATTTGAAGAACTGGGAATGATTGTTTTGTCTAAAGAAGGAAAGGCTGCTCTGGAGAGAATCTGATCATAAAATGTCTATGCCTAACTAAGGACTGTCATAAAGACATGACTAACTGCACCACATTTCCATCCAGGACAGAATAAAAGAACTTTAGCTGAAGCTTCAGTCCAAGGATTCAGTTCAGACAACTTGGAGACAGTGAGAGCTGGCAGGCACAGAACAGGTGACAAGAGGCTAAGTCACTGAATCTTTAGATGATCAATTCAGGGCTAGAAGGGACCTAAAAGGCTCTCTCATGAGAGATTCACAGACACAGTGTTCCTTCTGAGGGCTTTAAAATAAGATAAACCTTCACCTCTCTGGCATGACAGTGGTAGGTGTCTGTCTTCAGGCCAGGAGATAAAATGAGATGACTTCTTGTGATCCCTTTCAGAATTCTATAGAAATCTAAGCTCTAAGCTCCAACCTCTGGGAGCATTATCTCCCATCCCACCCCATACACTGTACTCAAACTCTTCTACTATGGTATAATAGAAAGTTCTCGACTCAACAAGCAGTCAATCAATCAGCAAGCATTTATTAAGCACCAACTATATGCCATATATTGTATTAAGAGCTGGGGATACAATGACTGAAATGAAACAGTTTCAGCCCTCAAAGAGGGCATTGTAATGGGGGATACAACAAGTACAACATATATAAATATATACAGAACACACGCAAAATGAATACAAGCTAGTTTAAAGAAGAAAAGCACTAAAATCTACTTTCTGATTATAGGAAACATGTACAGCCATGAGCAAGTCACAGTCTCAGCCTCATTGGCCTCATCTAGAAAATGGATCTTCACTACATACTTCCATAGGATTGCTGTAAAGAAAACATTTTGTTAATCTCAAAACACAACTTGTTATTGTTCAGTCGTGTTCAACTCTTAGTGACTCCATTTGGGGTTTTCTTGGCAAAGATACTGGAGTGGCTTGCCATTTCCTTCTCCAGTTCATTTTACAGGTGAGGAAATTGAGGCAAATAGCATTAAGTGACTTGTCCAGGGTCACACAGCTAGTGTCTGAAGCCAGATTTTAACTCACAAAAATGAATCTTCCTGCTTCCAGTCTCAGCACACTATCCACTGTACCATCTAGCTGCCCCCAAAGCACAGTAGAAATGTATAGTTATTATTATCATCACCTTTATTGTTTTCATCTCCATCATCCTAGGAGAAAGAAAGCTCACAAAGTTTCATTTTTGCCTTTTACTCCCACTTCTTAACATGACACCACACAAAGTAAGCACTTAGTGTTTGTTGAATTTGATTAAAATCATTATCTGTCCTGGGAGGACTTATGTATTCATTCATTTATTCATCCATTCATTCGTTATCATTTATTAAGAACCAACTCTGTTCCAAGATAAGGCAAAAAGGCAGATGTCAAAGAAAGGTAACAGCAGTTCCTGGTGTCTTCCCTGACCCCCCCAGGCCACCCCAATGTCCCTAGCCCTGGGGCTCCTATCTCTCTCTTCAGCAATTCCATTGCCAGCCGGATTCTGCTCAATCCCATCTCTGTTCTCATTACAGAAGAATCATCAACCAAATAAAGACCCTTTTTCCTACAAGGTCACCATAGCTTTTGGTAAGGGCAGGAGAACAAGATTTGACTGGACAGGGTACACCACATGGTCAGTCTCCACCCCCTTCTTCCACAACTAGGGGTGAAGCCCCAGACATTTATGTATATGAATCTCAATGCAGAGTGGAATAGAAAACAGGAAGCTGGAGTGGGGGAGGAGAGGAGAGGAAGTACGGAGGCAGCTGATGGAAATGTCCTTCAATCAGGAGAGTTGAGATGTTTGGGATGCCATAACCCCATCAGACTTTCCATCTTTTCATGTGTAAATCTAGCCAAAAGAAGTCCCTCTCCTTCCTCTACAAAGTACCCCATGATTGTGGGAACACCTAGGCTAAGGAAATCTTTTTTTTTTTTTTTTAGTAGCACTAGCAAGACCTTATCAATTAGGCAAGGCTGTGTTCGGGAAAGAACACAAGACTTGGAGTCAAATTAAATTAAATTAAATTCCAACTCTACCACTTACTGTCTCTATGACTCAGGCAAGTCACTTAACCTGTCTGGGCCTCATCTGTAAAATGAGGGAGTTGGAGCAGATGACATCTAGGGTTCCCTCCAGTCCTGAATCTATGATCCTGAGATCTTCAAAATGACCACAGAAATCAGAGAGGAAACAAGTATGGCTTTTATCTGGGTCCTCTAAGATGAAATGAGATTCAGTATTCAGGCTTTCAGAAGACAGATTCATTTACACCAACTGCCAGACATAACCTTCTCTAAAGAACAGTTAAAATGGGCATTTCTAGTCTCCAGCTATGTCTGTCTTACCTTCTTGCCTCTTCCCTTTACTGCTGAAACTCAGTGAAATTCTTTCTCTCTCCCTCCCAGTCATCTTCTATCTGAACCTTTACAGCTTATCCCCTATGACAGTACACTGGGCAAGGCACACAAAGACACACGAATATCAACCACACAGATCTCCAGAGGCATTCCAACCAGCTCACCCCCAAACAGTGGTGTGGCAGTCAGGCGGCCAGTCAGGCTCAGTATTAATGAATGCCAAGGTCTTCTATTCCTTCCAGATAATAACTGAGGTATCACCAGTCACCCCACTGGGTATTAGGGCTCTCACAGCTGAGACTAGATGCCACCCAACATGGAGACCAAAAACATGAAGAATCAGATCATCAGAAACTGTCCACCTGCCCCAGGTGAGCACTATTGACATACACATGATCTCCACATCTCCAGGGAAAGTATAACAGGGGGAAATCTTCTTGAAAAGAATATTAACTCTGACCTTAACTGGTTCTAATTACTCCTGCATAGAAGAGGACATTCCACAAGCAGATTCCAACCAATTTCTTTTCATCTTTACTCCTAACACTCCCATAAACTAATCCTACAAACTATACTGAAACTCATCTTCCAGCCTTTTCCTAAACACACCTGGCACCTTCAATCTCAGGGGCTTGAGGCATGCCACTCCCTAGGCCAGCATGGTTACTTTCTCCTGGCACCTTATTACAGCCCACACCCCTCCAAGTTCTCACACCATATTTCCATCTACTAAAATTCTATTAATCCTCAATAGTCCAACTCAAAAGCCAAAGAGAATTGGTCTTTACCTCCTCTGAATTCCCCTACAGCATAGTATATATATCCTGGTGCTACTTACCACATTCTCCTTTGAATAGCAGTTATTTAAAATGTAAATGTCACTTCCCCAACTAGAAGGTAACTTTGAAGGCAGGAACTATGGACATATGCATTTCTTTAACATCTAACCCGACCCCCCCCCCCCCCAGTCTTAGCGCATATTAGAGATGCCATGAATACTGATGGAATGAACAAATGAATAAAATGAAGATTAGATGGATAGTTATTTATTTAAATAGCTAGGTTTGCAAAAAGCTTTACATATGCTATCTTACCATCACCCAGTGAGATAGGTGCTATTATTATCATGCCCATTTTACTGATAAATAAACAGAGGCTATGAGAAGTTAAGGGACTAGTCCAGGGTTACACGCCTCTGAAGCGTGATTCAAAATTTAGTTCTTCCTAACTCCAACTCCAAAACTACCCACCGTGCCACCTTGTTGCCTCTAGCTGGGTATGCCCCCTAGAAAACAAAGAGGCCAAGAAAACAGGTACACCTGGCAAGGCTGCTAGTGTTTGCACACAGGAGTGGAGGGGAGAGACAAAATGATGTTGTACATTTTACTTGGAGATTTCAAATTTACATTTATCCCAGTGCTTCTGTATTTACTTCCTGCCCTAGAAAATTTAATCCACTGAATGATTAGGCTCAAGCCTTTCTCCTTCCAACCCAAAACCTTCCTTTAGCTCTTCAGCCCTCTTCCAAAATCAAGAGTTTTCTTTCCCTTCTCAGTGCAACCTTGCCCATCTTCCTAATAGTGCCATTTAGCTGGGAGGAAAAGGGAGCAGGAGGGGGATTTAAGTGGGTCTAGCATTTCCAGACTTCAAACTATATTATAAAGCAACAATCATGAAAAACATGGTATTTGGCTTAAAAATAAGGCGTGGATAAAGGAACAGTCTAGACAAGGGGGAATGAGAAGCAATGGAATTCAATAACCCCAACTTTAATAAAGCAACCAACCAACAAACAAACATTAATAACTCAGGAAAGAACTCCCTATTTGATAAAAACCACTGAAAAGAGTAAAAAGCAATTTGGGAAAAATTTTTGAAGTTAAGCTCACATTTCCATTTATAATTTATTTTGGAATATGTTTTAAGTTATTGGTCTAAGCCTAAACTTCAAAAATTATGCCATAAAATTTTTTTTTTTATTTTTTTTTTTTTTCATTTTTTAACACAGTTTATAAGAGATAAAACAATTCCAACTTTTGGTCAGGTGATACTTCTTTTTAAAACATTTACAATATGGACCACAAAAGAATTTTTTTTTTAAACATTAACCAACTGAGACACAAATAATATTTAAGTTGCTAACTTCACAAGCTCTTGACCTAATTGTCTCCACAGTATTGCTAAGAATTAAAGGACCCTAACTTATTGTTGTTGGTCTAAAGTCCTATGCCTAATAGCTTAATTTTAGACAACCTCGGATGTTCCCCTACCAATAATCTATAATTGAATAGATCTGGTATTAAGCTTGCAAACCTTTTGACTATAGGAAATTGCCACCAAGAGTAAGGACATTGCAGGGATATAATATCTCCCCGACTTCATGTCAGTTCCAGGCAGGATTAGATTATCCACTTGCATTCAGTAAGGTTTAAAGTCTGCCAGGTGTCAGTGGGGAAATTGAGTCAGGAGAATCCTATCTCAGCCCAGGCTGAACAGCCGTTCTCCCATCCTTCCCATGAGATCACCTTTTGCAGTTCATACCAGCATCTCACCAGCTTACTGAAGCCATGGGTTGAAGGCTCAGATCGCATTTCTTGCTACCCATACCTGGAGTTGGACTCAGAAGAACAGTCACTTAATAGGCCCATAGCATCTAAAAAATGGCAAGTTCCAATAACCAGGTTTCAAATATGATTATAATTTCACTTTGGCTAAGGAACGTCTTTTAAGGCAAGTCTTAAGCGGCTTACATGCCTTTCTATACATGTTCTAGTTCCTGATTAAATAGCAATCATAAAATCAAATTTACCATTAAAACCTTAACTTTTCCATCAATGCTAAATTTAGCCTGAGGTTACCTTCCTCTAGGAAATTTAGACTGAAATTCTTTTCCCCAAACTAAAGATGTCATTGATTTATTCTCAGTAATTAATTCAGTCAATTGTTTTGATATTAATTCCTTTTACCTCACTTTGTAACATGTCCAATTTTTCTCCCCATCACTCCCCTCCCCCTGCTTCCTAATACCTTGCATTCTGATTACTCCTTCCCTCAATGTACCCTCCCTTCTATCACACCCCACCCTTCCCTTATCCCCATCTTCTCTCTTTTCTTGTAGGGCAAGACAAATTTCTATACCCCATTCCCTGTAGTTCTTATTTCCCAATTATAAGCAATAAAAATTCTCAACATTCGTTTCTAATACTTTGAATTCCAACTTCTCTCCCTCCCCGCTCCCTCCCTAGCCCCACTGAGAAGGGAAGCAATTCAATACATACTAAAAATGTGTTCTTTTGCAAAAGACTTCTATAATAATCATGTTGTATAGTACTAATTATATTGCCCTCTGTTCTATTCTATTCCCCCTTTTTTTCCCCCTACCATTGACCTTGTCCCTTCTCGAAAGTGTTTATTTCTAGTGACTCCCTTCTCCGATCTAGCCTCCCTTCTAACAATCCCCTTACCCCATTTGTCACCTCTTCTTCTTCTTTCCTGTGGCATGATATAAATTTTCATATCAAATTTAGTGAGCACGTTATTCCCTCCTTCAGCCACATGTGGAGAGAGTAGCTTTATTTTTCCCCCCCTCTCCCCTTCTCCCTTATCTCCTCCGTTGAATAAGACTTTTCTTATCTCTTTTATGAGTTATAGCCTTCCCCATTCCATTTCTCCCTTTCTCTTCCTGGAATTTTCCTCCTTCACCCCTTAATTTTTTATTTTATTTTTTTTGTGTGGATATCATCTCTTCTGATATAACACACCCTGTACTCTCTATGTGTACATGTGTGTGTGTGTGTGTGTGTGTGTGTGTGTACAATCCATAAAAAAAATTTAAGAGAAACAGATCAAATAGCTATGGATAGGACAAGCATTTTTAATCAAATAAGGGATAAAGGCCAAGATAAATAACAAATTGACAAAGATAAAATAGATAAGTGATTATATGAAATTGAAAAGGTTCTACACAAAATTTAAAGCACCTAAGATAAGAAGAAAATGGGGGAAAAAAAGCCTTCATATCACATTTCTCAAATAAGGACTGGATATCCAAGATACATAGACAACAGATTATTACTAAGCCCAAATACTTTTCCCCAGTATATTGGTGGTCAAAGATATGAACAAACACTTCTGAAAAGAAATATAAACTATTAACAACCACAAGAAAAAATGCTCCAAATCACTAACAATAGGAGAAATACACATTAAAATCACCCTGGGGCTTTACTTCACACCCAGAAAATTACAAAGATGACAAAAGACAGGAATAGTAAAAGTTGGAGAAGTTGTGGGAAGATAGACACACAAATACAGGGATGGATGGAGCTGTATGAATCAATACAGACATTTAAAAAGCAATTTGGAATTATGCAAATAAAGGGAGTAAAATGTTCATACTGTTTGACCCAGAGATTCTACCACTAGCTTATACCTCAAGGAGGTATAAGAATAAAGCTCCCACACAAGCCAAAATATTTACAGCACCATTTTTGTGGTAGGAAAGAACTGGAAATGAAGTAGATTATCGTTGATGGGGGAATGGATAAACAAATCATATTACATGATGTAATGGAATATTATTCCGTGCAGCTAGAGGAAGTTAAGTGGCACAGTGGATAGAGCAATGGGTCTGGATTCAGGAAGATTCAAAATCAACTTCAAACACTTACTACTGTGACCAGCCATAGTCTGTCTCAGTTTCCTCAACTGTAACATGGGGATAATAACAGCACCTATCTCACAGGGTAGGGTTGTTGTGAGGATCAAATGAGATAATATTTGTAAAGTGGTGCCAGGGATACCTGTTTTCTTGGCCCCTATATCCTCGGAGTTATTTGGGAGCATACTCAGCTAGAAACAACTGGATAGCACAATGGATAGTTTTGAACTTGGAGTCAGGAAGAACTAAATTTGAATCTTGCCTCAGACATGTGTAACACTAGACTAGTGCTTTCACTTCTTTTCATGGCTTCAGCAGTAAAATGGCATGATAACAGCACCAACCTCACAGGGTTGTGAGTAGAGCCTGGCCCTCAGTAGGCATCAGATGCTTATTCCCTTCTCTCTACTGCAGCCTTCCACCCTTGCCCATCAAGAGACAATAAACATAACAAATACAGAAAAGTAGGGAAAGATTTACATGACATTACACAACGTGAAGTAAGCAGAGCCAAGGAAACTATACGCACAATAAGTACAAAAACGTAAATGGGAAGAACCACCAAAAAGTAATAATGCAAAACTACAAAGAGCAAGCCTGACTCCAAAGAGATAAAAGGATCCACCCCTGCCCAGTTCCCTTGCAGAACTGGGAGGTCTTCTAGTGCGCTGCAAGGACTTCAGATTTTTTTAGTATTTAGTTTTGCTGATTCCCCATTTTTTTCTTTAAAATATGATTTGTCATATGAGATAGCACTTTGGGAGTTTAGTGAGGGAAAACTACTGGAAATTTCAAAAAATCCATAAAAACTCATTTAAAAAAAGCTTTTATTACTCCCTTACTATGTGCAAAGAAAAGAAGCAAGCTTAGGTTAAGGTCTCACAGAGGACTAACCTCCTGCCTCATTTCAGGCTCCATTTCTTTTTTCATGCTGACAACTTGGCCCATATACCATAACCCTTATTATAAGAGGGCATCATAAGAGTTTGGTGGCAATGACTTTGTTGCTAAAGTAGCTAAATCTCAATTTCCTTAAACTGGGAGTAATAAAAGATGTATTGCATTGTCACAAAAGAGCTATATTGTTTCAGCTAGGACAAAGTGTGTACAACATTTCATCACGGTAAAGCTTTATGTAAACTTGGGTTTTTATGCTACCACTTATTTGGCATGATGCAGAATTACCTCATATTTTTATCTTTTGGGGTATGTATAAATGACAAGGACTGTATTTATCTCTTGCATATCTTTCCAGTTCTGTCCTGTCCATAGTCACAGGAGCCACTAAATATTTGTGATACTTAAAGCTCTCCAGGGAGAGAACTTATAAAACAACCTTTAAGAATCTTATCAGGAAATCCATCCTTTTCTTTTTCTACCCTAAATCTGCAGATTATCTGTTCCTTCAAATGTCTGGTCGAGTCCATCAGAATAAGTGAATCTAGTGGATGGGCTTTCCTATCAACTCCCTCTCTACCATTCCATCCAAGTCAAGGAAGAAAAAAAAAGGGGGGGCTAAGCTGCCATAGGACTAGCAGGGCACCCACTCATTTTAAGATAACTTCACTATTGGTTTGGAAGTCCTGCCTCCCTGAACTGGATTTCAGAGCTAATCAGAAAGGTATATTTGATTTGCCAATAACTAAGCTACCCTAGATTTGTATTCACACAAAGTCCTGAAAAGGCCCAGCTCCCCAATCAGAAATTGTCCCCAAACTCCTTCCAGAGATAGAAGAAGGTAGGAAAACCTGCAATTCATTCCCAATAATCACACAGAAATAGTGTGGACAGGTGCCTTTTCCTGATCTGCAGATTATGCTGCCAGAGTTCCTTTGGGCCATGTTGGTCCAGGGGATGAAAAAACAAACCAAACAACAAACAAAATTCCAACTTTCTCTATAGTGTTTTTAAAGTTATAGATTTTATCGTCCAAAAGATCCTAGGGGTCGAACCAGAGGGAAAGATCTAGATAGCAATTTCAGGCTCCCAGGGTGACCACGCCCAGGTCCCCAAACCCTACAGATTGCTGTTTCCAAAGGGGCTAGGTACCCGTGAGATCAAAGTCGGGCCTCAAGTCAAATACCAATTAATTCTAGAATTATATCTTCTTCTTTCTAACTTGTAAACCTTCCCCAAAGCAGGAGCCAGGATTTATTTTACCTGTCTAGCTGTGCTTATGGACTGTTTCCAGATCTGACCCCCATAGCAAAGCTTGAAAACTGAATCCCTCTGTGTTACTATCTTCTAAAGGCTCTTCCCTGTAACAGATGGAATTTACCTCAGGAAATAAATACCTAGGGGCTTTAGAAGGTAAGTAAAACCTTTGCATTTATTCATAGGCTACCCTAGAGGTGGCTCCCTACCTTGCCAGCCACTAGTCCCTAATTCTGCTTATCTCCCTGACTCCTGGTGAGTCTAAATCCTTTTCCAAAATTTGACCAACTCACTTTAACCATCTGAAGACTGGCTAGCCCTGAGGAGCTCCCTAAGGCGAAGATGTATTCAGTTGATCTGACTGAGAAATACTGGAAGACTAGGAATCCTGGAAAGATAGCAGTATGTGCATATGTGCTGGCAGGAAAATCTAGTTGAATATCTTGCCCTACTACTTCCCTGAGAGGCAAAGGGGGGAGGGGGGGAGGGGGGGGGGGGCGGTAGGAGAAAAGTGCTGCATAGCTATGTGAGCAGTGGAGAGAGTACCCTGCCAGGAGTCTGATCTGCCTCATCTTCCCGAGTTCAAATTTGGCCTCAGACACTTACTAGCTGTATGAGCCGGGGCAAGTCACTTGATCCTTCTTGCCTCAGTTTCCTCATCTGTAAAATGAGTTGGAGAAAGAAATGGCAAACCACTCCAGTACCTTTGCCAAGAAAATCCCAAAAGGGGTCACGGAAGAGGCAGACAACACTAAAAACGACTGAACTGAGAAAGGCACTGAACTTCGGAGTCAGCAGTCCTGAGCCAAAATTCAGATCTTTGCTACGTGTGTGATCTCGAAAAGTCATTCCAGGCACACTTTCCTCAACAGAAGTGATATTGTATTGACCTTATATAGAGCTGTTTTGAAGAAAGCACTCTGTAAACCTTAAAGCGCCACATGAACGTGAGCTGCTCCTGTTGCTGCGGCTGCTGTTGCTTCGTCAATTTCCAGTGGGTGATCAAGTGGACGATAGAGTTTTTTCGGGAAAGAGGTTTGTCCTTCCCATTCCCCATTCCCCTGTGGCTAGAGGAGCCAAATAAGTTGAATTAACCAAATACTGGCAATTAGTTGGTGAGGGCAAAAGAGAGAAGCAGGAGCTACAAGACCGGGTGATAAATCTGCGCTCTGTTGGGATCTTCCTGCTTTCTAATCAATAGACACTAGGCTTCCAAAACAGTCAATTCTCGTCACTTCTGCGTCGACCCTCCGCCTCCGTGTTACCCCCTCCTCCCCCATTAAACAGTTCTATGCAATTAGTGGCCAAGAGAGACTTCAAAGAACTGGCCGAGCAGAACTCCAGAGAGCCATCTCAAGCACTTCCACTACAGTTTCCCAGCCAGTAGGTTGTGAATCAAAGACAGTAGCCACGGTGCTTGGAAATCATCAAGCAGAAGGGTGCCTAGATTAACATCACCCTCACCCCGAGGGTTTCCACTACCCGCTCCCAGAGCGCGCTGCACCCGCACGTCCCATCCCAGCAATTCCAAGGTTCCGCCGCGCTGTCTTACTGGGACAGCTGGTCTAGATACCTATCAGAGGACCACGAAAAGCTAAATCTCCAGAGATTTTGGAGCCAGGGCGGGCCACGCCTGGGAAGAGACGGGAGAGGCCCGCCGCTTGCAGACTCCAGATTGCGGGACCCGCGGACTCGCCCCCATCTCCTCCCCAGAAGCCTCACTCACCAGCTGTCCCTGGAGAAGGCACGGAGGAGCCAGATGCCGGGAGCTAGAGAGCTCCGCATGGTGCGTAAATGAGGGGTCCGGCCACTACCCTAAAGTGGAAGAAGAAGTAGGTGCCGGAAAGCCGGGAAGGTTTACAGAACTGAGACTGCAGAGCTGGATTTAAATGCACCGCCGGCTCGGCCCGCCCCAAGCCCACAGCCAAAGTTAGCCGACCCGGCCCCCTTGATTTGTCCCGCCCCTGACTGTTCCCCTAGGGGCTGGGTTAAGGCCCAACTGCCACGCCTCAACCCCAGTCCTCTCTGCTCCCATAACCTTCCCCCATATCCCTACCTTCTTTCCCAACTCTGGTTAATTCTACCTTTATTTTCACCTCCCTGGCTTTGGGGCCTAAGAACCTCTGATATCTGCCCCGGTTCAGCCTAACATACGCTGACCTCTCCCATTCCACACCAGAGCCCTTACACTCCTCTGGCTTGGCTTTTGGGGAGCCTAATGAAGTAAGCCCATTAGCATTCACGTTATCACTTTCCCCTAAATTACTTGCCCTGCATCCAGATCTATGGTCCTATCCCTTTCCAAACTCTCCCCAGAAAAGCAAGACACAGGATGTTGCTGGCATGGGACAGAGGAAACTAAGGCACAAAAACCCGAGTTTGGAAAAGCTGAGTTAAGCCATGATCGAAATGGGATCAGAGTGCCCAGCTTCGCTCTAGTCAAATCATAGAACTAGAACTGAAGGGACTACAGAGGCCATCTAGCACACCCCAACCCCCACCCATTTTACAGATGAGGAAACTGTTAGAGATAGGCTTGACACTAATAAGGTATCAAGGAAAATTTATTGCAGCAGAGTTCAGAGGAATTGGACACTTTGGCTAAAGCAACACTTTGGCCAAAGTGGGCTCCCTCCTCCTGGAAAGAGGGTGGGGGCTTGCTTTGACCAAAAAATGTTCAATTCCTCTGAACTCTGCTGCAATAAATTTTCCTTGATACCTTATTAGTGTCAAGTGTGTCTCTAACAAAACTGAGCCCCAAGAAAGTTAGTGTACGTACCTCCTCAAGGCTGGTAGAAGAATGATTCCTCTTGACGCTACAACACTGAAGATGTTCAGGGACACCAAAAGAGACAAAAGAGGAACCACTAAGGAACCTATGAGTTCCTGGTGAGAAATGCATAAAATGGATTATAGACTGTGGAAGGGGATGTAAAGCATTTAGGCCAGAGGCTGAGTCTCCCACAGAGGAGAAGTAATGGTGACTGTCACACACATATGGGGTGAAGAGGAGAGAAACAATTTGCTACTTTGCTCTTATATTCTCCTTCTTCCCTCCTCCCCACCCTGGAAATGGCCAAGGAAAGTACATTCAGTTAAAAGAAATAAACCCATTTGCAAGAACTCAAACTATCAAGCTTAAAGACCCTGGCACTAGTCCCACAGGGTACAGCAGAAAAAGAATATTAAGAGTTATAAAACTCAGTGGATAAACACCAGAAAGGTAGGACCATGAGTACACATATTAAAACAAAGGAGGCAGTCCAGGAAAAGGAGCTAGTGGGATAGATACGAAAAGAAAGAGTGGACAGAACTGGAACAGGGGCCATTGAAGAAGGGAGGAATCACTTGTAAAATTAGGAGGATTGAGGCAAAAAAGGAGAAAAGGAAGTTAAAAAAGAGTTCTCTTTTGGGAGAGGGAAGATTGCTTAGCTTTGGGTCAGTAGCACCTAATACAGCAAAAAAGTCTAGAAGAAAGTGAATGGGGAAAGGGGTAAGGAGGACATGAGAGGGGGCAGGACACAAATCATTTAAAAGAGTAATGGGCACGGATATTGCATGAAACAGCTTAGTGTCGATATGAAGAATTCCTGGAAGTGCTGGAGGGGACTCCGGCCGCCGCAATGACTTCGGCGCCCTGACGGTCAACGCCAACCCGTAGTGGATTTCGAGAACTAGTTGGTTCCGCCTGCCCCCCGCTGGTCCCAGACCGCCTCGCCCTCCGAAGCGGCGGAGCGGCAGCCCTGGGAGTCCAGCCCAGTGTCCTCGTCCTCGCCGTCCCCACCGCAGTGAGCCGCCGCCACATCCCTGGAGGAGGAGTCCCCTTCCTGTCCCCTGTCCCACCCAAAGGCCAGCATGGGCCCCAACCCAGATCCTGTGCCCCCTGCCGCGTCCACCTCCACCCTGGTCGCGCCCGAGCGTACAGGATCCTTGGGCTCTGCTGCTGCTGACTTTATCGGGAAGCCATTAAGAAGACATATGGTATTTGGTGCCAGCTGGTGTCTGCTACTTTCGTCGACAGTATTCCCGTCTTGTGAGTGTGACAGCATACGTACACTGCCTTGGCACTGCTCTCTGTGACTATCAGCTTCGAGGTACACAAGGGAGTGATCCAGGCAATCCAGAAATCTGATGAAGGTCACCCTTTAGGGGCCTCCTTGGATTCTGAAGGTCCAGTATGTGAGGCGTTGGTTCAGAAGCAGAGCAATTCTGTGCTTGGTCATGTCAACTACACAATCAAAGAACTCAGGCACCTCTTCTTACTTGATGATTTAGTTGATTCTTTGAAGTCTGCAGTATTTATGTGCATCTTTACCTGATACAGATTCTGATTTCACTCTTCAGTGTTCCTATTATTTACGACAGGCATCAGATCCAGATTGATCATTATGTTATCTTGTGAATAAGAATGTTAAAGATGGTATGGCTAACAGGGTTCAAGGACTGTTTGTGATAGACTTAGCCCTTCACAGCAATGCAGGGACTTAAAACATTCCCAAAGGATTCGATGCAAAATGCCATCCACATCCAGAGAAAGAACTATGGAATCAGAATGCAGAATGAGACTATTTTCTCTTGTGTTATGTTTTGATATGGTTTTTCTCATGGTTTCTCCCATTCATTTTAATTCTTCTATGTGACATGACTAATGTGAAGATGTGTTTAATAAGAATGTATGTGTAGAACCCATATAAGATTGCATGCCATGTTGGGGAAGGAGGGGGAGAAAATTTAAAACTTATGGAAGTGATTGCTGAAAACTGAAAACAAATAGATAAATTTAAAAAAAAAAGATGCTATGGCTAAAATCCATGCAATAATCCCTAGATTGTAATGCAAAGCTGAGTAAAATCAGCAATAAATGCCACTAGGAATTCAGGGGGATATTTTCATTCGAATTCCAAGGGGAGAGTCAGGGGAGAATGGAGCCCTGATATCGCAAAACAGTCTCACAGATGTTTCTTTTTTAGCAATGCAGTGTTTAAGGAAAAATACTTGTTGTGACTTCCATATGTTCCATCATCAAAAGTATCATAAGCTGCTATGTCTGGACTTCAGCAGTAATCATCTTTGTTTATCCTTTGTGAGGCACTGACTCCCACACAATGGTCTGAGAAAGCTGTACATTGGAGGTAGTCTTGCTGTATTTCAGGAAGTTGTATAGTAGGAGGAACTGTCAGGAGAACCTCTTCACAGTTTGTGTGCTGTATATGGTGTGTATAGAATGATGGAGATTTTCTTAAATGAAATGTTTGGAAGAGATCATACCACTAAAGCAAGAAAGAAAAAGCTTGCCTTCTCGTTACAGGTCAAGCTGTATTGTGATTTTATTTGTTTTATTATTTGCCAATATATGTAAATATATATAATATACATACATACATAGAGAGAGTGAAAGAGAGAATGTTTCACAAAAGTTAGATCTTTCAGCTGCCCCACAGTGCTTGATATTTAAGAGTTGATAGTTCTATGAGTAGTTGTAAATCACATAAGTTAGAAAAAGAAACTATTTCTAGGAATGCTACCATTCATTTTCAATATAAAACACACCCCCATGCCCATAGAAAGTCCACAACAAACACTTCATTGCTCAGATCTACTGTAGTTAATTTCATCACACACTTGGGATCTATGGACTGAATCTAATACTGAAAAAAAATTGTTTACAATTATCAAATACTGTTATGCAAGGAATTACAAATTAAGATTTACTCAATTGCTGTTTAAGCTGTACCTAAATTAAGTCAGTGGAATGCATTGTGAAATGTAAAACCAACCAAATACCATTAAAACTTAAAGACTTAAAATTAGGAAGGAGGTAGGGGTGGGCAGCTAGGTGGTGATGTGAATAGCGCACTGGCCCCGGAGTCAGGAGGACCCGAGTTCAAATGGTCTCAGACATTTGACAATTACTAACTGTGTGAACATGGGCAAGTCACTTAACCCCAATTACAGGGGGGGGTGGGGGAGAGGGAAAGGAAGTCTTCAAAGGAAGACTGAAGATAGAATACAATTGGTCCAAAGAGGTTGGAAGCTAAAGCTGTTCAATAACCTGACCCTTGGAAAAGGAGGATTATGAAAGAACATAGCTTGGACAATGGAATATATCAATAAAATTCAGAGGAACTATTCAGACATAAGGTGAAATTCTGAATATTTTAAACTAGAAAAAGTTTCAATTCACCCTTCTTATTCTAAGGAACCCTCTAAACTCCCTGAGTTTGTTTTTTTACCTATAAAATGGGGGAGTTGGGCTTCCTCCTTCTGCCTTTTTCTTTTACTAAAGAAGGGAGCAAAAATATATCTGCCCCAGACACACAGGGTAAAGACCCAGATTATCAGCCCATACAAATAAAACCAGAAATTTTATAAGCCTTTTAAGTCTTTAATTATTTTAGACGCTTTGACTAATTTCTTTAACTGCTGAGCCAAGTGGGTAAACACTTATTTCTATTTTTGTCCTCAGTACAGTAAAAGGTTCACTTAAAGTGGATTGAGAAGGGGAGGAAGAACATATATTAAGTGCCTACTATAGGCCAGGCACATTGCTAAGCACTTTACAAATAGCATGTCATTTCAGCCTCATAACACCCCTAAGAAATGTAAGAACTTATGATCCCCATTTTACAGTTGAGGAAACTCAGGAAGACTGAAGCTAAGTGACTTGCCCAGAGTCACATATATTTGAACTCAGGTCCTCCTGACTACACACAGCATTCTATCCACTATCACCTTCTTGTTGTTGTGTTTGTCCTTCGTTGCTGAAGAAGACCATGCCAACAGAGAAATGATGACATGACTTTCACTTGACTTTGTTTTGAGTGAGGGAGAGCTGTGCAAGATCACCAGCCTCACTTTGTCCTCCTGAGCCATCTGGGTCCAGTGACCAGATATTTATCAGGATGACAGACAGGATGCAATGGGAGACCTTGACCTTTTCAGGTACTCACTTAAAGTGAGGTAATGCCCATTCAGTGTATAGGCCTCTTTAAGAAGTAGTCAGGGAATGGCCCCTTTAAATAGAAAAGAAAAAGTAAGTAAATAAATAAAGCTGGGAAGAGCCTCATAATCAGGATGACATGACTTCAAGTCCCATCTCTGACACTGCTGGCTGTGTGACCTTAGAGAAATCGCTTAATTTCTCTGCCAACTAGGCAACTCACTAAGACTATAAATTGCAAAGAAGTTGCTGACCTACTTACATAGAGGGAGTTTTCTCACCAGACCATTTCCCATTCCAGTGAAATCACAAGACCAGTCCTCAACTCCATAATGGCTACGAATAAAATAATTAAGTGACCATCACTAATGGATCTAAGATGATAGTATAGATAGGAATAAGGACCCTAAAAAGAGCCATGGGATGGTTTTATTATTCAGGATTCTTAAGCAAGTCAGTTCTGGAGGGCAGGAACTATGTTTATTTCACGTTGGTATTTCCAGTGCTTAGCAAGATGCATTATACATAGTAGGCACTTTAGTCTTGTGTCTGGCCATGATACTGAAGTGACACTAGTTTTTCAAAGGCAATACCGGATACCATAAACTCTGGTAGCAGAAGGTGGAAAAATATAGACCTGACAATGGCCCATATGTGAGCAAATTTGTCATCCAAATTCCAGTCTAAGTTTGGAGAAATCCTCCAAGAGCTTCTGAGTGTAAAGCTCTTCTTGACCAGCTATATTATATCTGGGGTTTTCGTTACAGAGTCTTCCTAGCCCTAGTCTGTCAATGGGCAATGGAGTGTTTTGTTTTCGTTTTATATTGTTGTTGCTTTGTTTTGTTTTGGCTATAACAACTCATTAAGGCACGGAGGGGGCTGCTGCCTGCATTTGTAGGAGTACCCATAGATGAAATTATAGATCCTTAAAGTCATGGTATGAAAATGTGTTCATTCAGATGCTATCAGCATTAAACTTCATCTCTTTCTTGCCACTGAATTTGACCCACCCAGGGCTCTTGACAGCTGAATGGGCAAGGTAATCAAGCATCCAAAACTAGGTTTGATTCAAATGAGTTCTAAACCCAGGACAGAAAGGTTTTATAAAGAAAACCCCAGATGATGATCCTGGTAAAGAGAAGGAGTAGGTGGCACAGTGGATAGAATGCTGGCCCTGCAGTCAGGAGGACCTGAGTTCAAATCCAGCCTCAGACCCTTACTAGCTGTCACCCTGGGCAAGTCACTTAGCCCTGTTTGCCTCAGTTTCCTCATCTGTAAAATGAATTAGAGAAGGAAACGGCAAACCATTATTGTATCTTTGCTAAGAGTTGGATATGACTAATCAACTAAAAATCAATAACTGCATATATATATATATATATATATATATATATATATACATACATACATACACACATATTTTCTCTCAGAGAGACATCATTGATAGCAAATATCTGTGGAAGCACACTAAAGTGAGGTAATCCTCTTGAAAAGGAATGGAATAAGTTACATTATTTCAAGGTACTGAAGACAGGGTCTGTTTACCCATCTATAAAAATGAGACGCCTGGACTAGCTCATCTCTAGGGTCTCTTTTAGCTATAGATATTTCTCTCCTGAATTCTAGTATTACATGGTCAATTGCCTGTGAGACATCACTATCTCAATTAGCATCTCAAACTCTGCATGCTCAAAACAGAACTCAGTGTATTCTTATGGCTGTCTTCTCCAAAATAATCTATCTCTCCTCTAAACTTCCCTTTCTCTGATGATAAGACCATCATCATCCCAGTCACTCAGGTTCTCAAAATCACCATCCTTTGACTCTTCTCATTCTTTCAACTCCCTCCTTCCCTCATATTCTTGGGTGAAATTATAAGGGAGGAAAAGAAGATTAAAATATGATAGTGAAAGAAATGAAGAACTCAGGTAGGTTTTGATTTCTCTAGCTGGAGTATAACAGGAAAATGGTAGTTTGGAATCTTTTTGAAGGATGGAAAATTGGGCATCTCAAGTCACTAATTTAACAAATTTCCATAACTGGTTTTGAGAAAGGGATAGAACCCTACAGATTATCTATCCCAGCATTCTGATTTTACTGAGTCCCAAAGAGGCTATGACCTGCCCAAGGCAACATACTAGTTATTTGAGCCATGAAGAATCCTGGTATCTTTATACTTAGTACAGCATTCTTTCTGATCATGTCCCCTGTTCTACCCCTTATTCAATTCCAGCAGTTGCCTATTGCCTACAAGCTCGAATATAAAATACTCTGTTTGGCTATTTAAGTTCTGGCCTTTTCTTACCTTTCCAATCTTCTTGAGCCCTATTTTCTCTTCGCACCCACCTTCTGTTCCCATACCCTGCAATCTTGTGACACTGACTTCCTTGCTGTTCATTAAACATGACACTACATCTCCCAGCTCTAAGCATTTTTAACATTTTAAATAAGTTTATTTAAATAACAAGATGTTTGACTTGAAGAGAAAACTATCTAGGATATTACTTTATAGTAATCTATCCCTACTTAGGGACAGAGATTGCCCTACATGTAACAGCAATACACAAAAAAAATTATAAAATTCTCCTTGGTTTTACAATGATAAAAGAAAAATACTGAAATTATCCAATAAAACAAGGTGTGCAAGAATGTTTTGTGTTTCTTTTTTGTTGTTGTTGTTAAACAGTGAGAGTAAAATAACTTACTGGAATATAAAGATAAAAATTGAATGAGCATGCCTCTAATAAAGAAAAGGAATATTTTTCGCAGAACTAGTTTGGTATTTCCTCTCCTTATCTCCATTTGATGTTGATCAAAACATACCATTGGCCATTTAGTTAAAAAACATACACGTTATGCCTGTGCATACACACCAATTACTTTATCTACAATAAAGGAATGGGGGAAGGGAATCAAAGAGAGAAAACTATACTGCAGTAGTCAAGATTGGTTTTCAAATTGTTTTCCTTGGGAGCACAGTTCTGGAGAAGAGTTGCAGGTTCTCTTTTTAATAAATGCCTCGTTTGCTGCTAGAATGCAACAATGTATCTTTATCCTCCACTTCCAACTGCACAGGTGAGTCTGTTTCATTGATTGGTTGCCTATCAAATCAGTATCTGATCTGATTCATTGACCAACCCTATGCTTCACAATAGGCTTTCATTAATTTACTAAGTGGTGTGTGCTTCTTAATCTTAAATGGCACACTGAACCACCTTGCCCTGACACCTTCAAATTCATGTGGTGGTTATTTTCAGTTTTGACTCCTTCCTTCAGCATTTTTCAGACATGGAGAATCCATGCTCACACAAAATAGGCACCAGGATGATCTGCTCCAAGGGAAGGGGCTGGATAAGGGCTCAGGGGGAGAGAGATTGAAGCAGCAGAGCCAGGAGCAGGAGGAGAAGGAAGATGATGATGGTGATGATGAAGAAGAGGAGGAGGAGGAGGAGGAGGAAGACAAGGAGCTAAGCATTTTCAATGGCTATCCCCATCTGGAATTCTCTCCCTCATTGCTAGTTCCTGACTTCCAACTTTCTAGATTCTTCCTAGTTTCCTTCAAATATCAGTTAAACTCCCATCGTCTAGGAGAAGCCTTTCCCCTGTGTGGGATGGCTCAGGTCCCTACAAAAATCAATTACTCAGAGGCCTCTCAAAGTGATGACAGAAAAGTGATTTATTCGATTCTCGAGAAGCGGGGCTCACCTATAGGAGTAGGAAAGCCGAAGACAAAGAAAAGGACGGTGATTTATGTAGACCCTAACGCAAATCCTTCCTCCCCCCACTGACCATTATCCTCATTAGCTGAGAATATGGTCTTACATTCTAGACACGAAATCTAACCAATCCCTTTTGAAATGAAGACATCGAGGAATTATGTAAGTTTTGTCCAATCATTGAGACCCTAATACACTACTCAGTTTTATATCCTTATATGGAACTATTCTATTCTAAAAATATTGTAACCTTGACCCTTTAGGCCTTACCTCACCCCTGGGAGAAAAATTACAATCTGAGGAGTCTTCACTAAGTCTATCCCACTCACCCCCATACTCAGTCATCTTAATGACTTTCCTCTCAGAATATCTCCAATTTACCCTGTATATATCGTGTTTATACATAGTTGCTTGAATGTTGTCTCTTACATTAGACTGTGAGTTCCTTGGTTTTTTGCCTTTCTTTGTATACTTAGTATTTAGCCCAGTGCCTGGCACATAGAAGGTCTTTAAATACTTATTGACTTGATTCCTTCCACTGAGGAAGTTCTTAGCTTGGTAGTGTTATAAACCCACGAAAAGTGGAAATCCTACTGAAATATAGATGAATATCCTCTTTTGAGAATGTCTTCTCTATTGGTAAGACCTCCTTTGTTAATAAGGAGTTTTTTGTCAATAATAATTAAACATATGCTTCACAAGTTTCTTTTCCAGTATCTTCAGCTGAAACAAACACCTTCCCATCTCTATAAGGTTATAAGAAAATATACTTCTCCTTAGGGAGATTTCATAGACAAGGAAATCAAGGCATTAAGGTACCTTAAACTCAAACCAGAACTCATTATTCTCTGCAAACCCGCTGTCTTCTGAACTTCTCCATTACTGTCTAGGGTACCACCATCCTTCCAGTCATCTGGGCTCACAACTTCAGTGTCAGCCTTAACTTCTCATTCTCACTCACCCCACATATCCAATCTCATCAAACAAATCTTGTCATTTCTTTCTCCTTCACATCTCTTGGATTTGTTCCTTCTTCCTATTCACAGAGCCACCACCCAGTTTAGATTTTCATTGTCTATCACCTGGAGTAAAGCAACAGTCTTAACTAGCCTCTCTTGATGTTTGCAATCCATCCTCCACAGAACTGCCAAAGTGATTTTCCTAAAGTACAAGTCTGTCCGTGTCACCACCATCTCCTACTTAAGCTACAGTAGCTCTCTATTACTCTTAGAATCAAATAGAAACTCCTCTGTTGGGCATTTAAAGTTCTTCTTAACCTGGCCCCTTCCTACATTTACCATGTTCTAACACCTCACTCTCCTCCTTGCACTCTATAGTTCAGACACACAGGCCTACTTGTATTTCTCAAACATGACACTCTCTATGTCTAGAATACTCTCCCTCCTCACTTCCACCTCTCAGTTTCCTAGCTTCCTTTACTATTCTGCTCCAATTCAACCTTCTATGGCAGGCCCTCCAGTTGCAGGTGCCTTCCCATCATACATTATCTTCCATCTGTGGGGCAGCTAGGTGGTGCAGTGGATAGAGCACTAGTGCAGGAGTCAGGAGGACCTGAGTTCAAATCTCACTTCAGACACTTGACACTCATTAGCTGTGTGACCTTGGGCAAGTCACTTAACCCCAAATGCCTCATCCTGGGTCATCTCCAGTCACCCTGATGAATATATGATCACTGGATTCAGATGGCTCTGGAGGAAAAGTGGGGCTGGTGACCTGCACAGCCCTCCCTCACTCAAAACAAAGTCAAGTGCAAGTCATATCATTATTTCTCTGATGGCATGGTCTTCTTTGGCAACGAAGGATGAACACACACAATGTTCCATCTACTCTGTATTGTGTACATAACTATTTATGTACCTGTTAGAATACCCTCCTAGAGGGCAGTGAATTGCTTATTCTTTGTTTTCCTAAGACATAATGCCTGGCACATAATAAGCACTTAATCCATTCTTGTGGAATCATTGATTAAGCAGGTCAGTGGCCTCCGCAGAAATATGTTATCAATCATATAAGGCTTGGCTCCCAGCTGACCTGCCATTCTTCCCCTAGATAGCTCCCCCTTCCAATGGGTGTATTTCACTCAAAGTGAGAATGCTATAATGCTATAAGAACTTGGCCTGAAAGGGTCAAGGTCTCACATTGCATCCTGGGCCATCTCCAGGTGTCCTGATGAATTATCAGGCCACTGGACCCAGATGGCTCTGGAGCAGAAAGTGAGGCTGGTGACCTTGCACAGCCCTCCTTCACTCAAATCAAGGTCAACTGCAAGTCATATCATCATCTTGATGTCATGGTCCTCTTCGAGAACGAAGGTCAGACACAACAACAAATAGCTCCCCCATCCATAAAACCAGAACTCTCCTCTGCACCCTGGCCCACATGGAAACTGTCTCCTGAGGACCTCTAGTATTTTGCATCAACCTTTGAACACCTAAGATACGCTAAGAGGAACCTGTCATATTCAGACCCTGACATAGTGTCAGGAAAGAAAAAAATTCTGTAGTAAGCATGGAGTCAGAGGAGCAGGATAGGGAAAACTTGTTGGGTGGCCCAAGTCAGAAACTGGAGTTCAGAAATCAGAGTTCTATATCTTCAGGAGAGTCATGAGGCTTTTCATAGGAAGCAAGCATGGCTGACCAGAGAAGAAAAATCAAATTATGGTATATGAATGTAATACACTATTATTTGTTGTAGGCAATTTCAGAGAAACCTGGGAAGATATGTTTGAACTGGTGTGGAGTGAATTGAGCAGAGCCATGTGAACGATTTATACCATAACATCAATACTCTAAAACCAAATAATTCTGGAAGACTTAAGAACTCTATGAATAATTACCACGACCGATCACAAGTTCAGAGTCCAATGATGAAGAACGCTACCCATCTCCTGACAGAAGCAATGGACAACTGTGAACAATGAAATACAGATTTTTGGATGTAGTTTGGGAACTTGTTTTCTTTGATTACACTTACCCCCTTATAAGAGTTTTCCTTTCCTTTTCTTTCCTGTCCCCAATGGGGAAAGGATGGTGGGAGGAGATGAAGGAGAAAAAAATTAAATGCTTGATAAATGAAAAAAAATTTTTTTTGATATAAAAAAGATAAATGAAATCTGAAGAAACAAAACCCAGAGGAAACTCCAGACACACATATTAATAAGGAGTAAAGGAATTCCTGCTGCCCATATATGTTTACATTTCCAAATGCTGATGACAGTAATGGTGAAGACAAGTGAAAGTCCCTCCCAATTCCTATGTCTCCCTGAGGTGGACAGGCATCCTTATTCTTGGACTTTTCTCTCAAATTTTCTCATTAACAATGTTCTTTAATACATAGCACTCACTAATGTGAAAAGTAAAGAATAAACTGACAAAATGTATCAAATTATTTACTTATGATGCCAGTACCTCTAAATAATAAACAAATTTGTTTTATTTCTTTTAGTGAGAAATTGAGTATCTTCCTCTGGGTCTCTACCAGCACCTCAAACTCAAAATATTCTAATCTAAAATTATCTTCTCCTCCAACCATTTACTCATATCTCTATTTCTGTCAATTACCACCATTTCCCTGGTTATCCAACAGAAGTTATCGTTGGTGCTTCCCTTTCCCTTGGGCCTCATATATTACCAGTCACTAAGTCCTTGCAATTCTAATTATAATATATCTTAAATACAATCTCTCCCCTCCATTTTCATTTCTGACATCATACTCAGGTTACCATTACTTCTTGCCAGGGATCATTAAATTCCCGATTGCTTTCTCTGCCTCTAGTTCCTCCCTTCCACCCTACCTATTGTTGTTAGATTACTTTTACAATCTATAGTTCTCTTCATGGGTAGCATAGTGGATGGAATGCTGGGCCTGTAGTCAGGAAGACTAATCTTCCTGAGTTCAAATTTGGCCTCAGACACTTACTGTGTGACTTAAACCTGTATGCCTCAGTTTCCTCATCTGTAAAATCAACTGGAGAAGAAAAATGCAAACCACTCCAATATCTTTGCCAAGAAAGCCCCAAAAGGGGTCACAGAGTCAGACCAGACTGAAATGATTTAACAAGATCTATTCACATCACGTCTTTGCTCAAAATTCTGTAGTTGTCATCTCTGCAACCTGTCTCCCCCTGCATTGCCTATGGAATGAATTAACAGAATCAAGAGACCTTAGAGATTACTGAACTCAACCCCTCATTTTACAAATGAGGAAATGGAGGCCCTGAGAAGTTAAGTGACTTGCTCAGAGTCTAGTGCCTAGAGACTAGTCAGTATCTAGGTCATTCAAACTGAGGCCCTCTTGGCTCTAAGTCCAGCCCTCTATCTACTATGCCATGTTGTCCCTTAAGTCAAATTCCTTAGTCTGGCATTCAAGGCCCTTCATGTCCTGGCTCCAGACTTATTTTCCTGATATATTAGGACCCATCATTTATCCTCCATCCCAACACTACTGGACTATTTGCCCTTGCCCCAACATATTGTGCATTTCCTACTTCTGAGCTTCTGCTCACACCATTCCCTATATATTCTTGGGAGTTTACAGGGTATCATGTAGAAAGTCCTGAAGAGACCAAGTTCAAGCCTTATTCCTGCCATTTAGTAGCTATGTAATTGTGAGCACATTTCCTCATTCATTTAATTGCGATAATGATGGCTCCCCCTTTCAAGGTTGTTGTGAATACAGAGTTCTGTAAGCCTTAAGTTGGTAGGTAAATTTGAATATATTCAATTAATAGATAAAGGAATAGGGACTGAGCCTGTGATTTTAGTGATACTGGAACCTTGTAGATGAAGAAACTGCCTCTGTGAATGTAAGACAGCACCTTCTCTGCCTTACTTAGCTTTACCTGGGACACTGAGGGATTTAAGCAACTTCTCCAGAGACTGACAGTATATTTCAGAGATGGAACTTGAACCCAAGTCTTCTTGGTACCAAGACAGCTCTCTATCCACAATGCTTGGCTGTCTCTCTCAAATTTATCATTTTTTTTAATGCATCATCATCCCTAAGTGTTGAAATCCTACCCATCTTTCAAACCCTGGCTAAAATACCATCAACTCTCTGACCCTTTACCCTTATTGCCTCTTTCCAGGAGTAATCTCGTCTTTTAAAAAAACATATATATATATATATATATATATAAAACCTTTACTTCATTTTTAATTTATGGAATAAAACAAGCATTTCCATGACATAGTATAATGGAAATCTATTATGTGCAACTTGCTACTCCTTTTTACTTTACTTTTCCCCAGTTACATGTCAAGAAAATTTTTAGCATCCATTTTTATAAGATTTAGAATTTCAAATTTTTCTCCCTCCCTCCCCTCCTCTCTTTTGAAAATGGTAGGCAATTTCAAATAGGTTATAATGTACTATCATGTAAAAATATTTCCATATTAGTCACAGTTGTGAAAGAAGAAACAAATCAAAAGGAAAAAAAACACAAGAAAGAATATATATTATAAAATATATATTATTACTAAAACATTAATGAAGTTTCATACTGTCTGGAGTTATTGACTACTCAGGCTACATATTCTATGACACATGGAATTCCCAGCCCAGGAAACTGAAAAGTACTATACATTTATCAGCAAAAAACCAAAAACAAACAAAACCTTTCCCCTTCCCTAGTCTCCAACATCTACTTCTCATCCTTAGTTCCTTTCCCAAGCCATACTTTTTGTACCATCTCTTGGTTTTATTCCTGACCCTGTTATCTCCTTCAACTGCATTCTTCTGATCATGTTTCCTTGCTTCAAGTACCAGCCCTAATCTCTCCCTCAACTTTCTTTATCCTTCTACCCATGGCCCAAACTGTGTAAAAGGTAAGAGTTTGAAACTGGATCATTATATGGGAATGGGCATCTCAGATCTGGCTAAGCTTTAATAGACAGGGCATGCTGAGATAATGCCTAGCTGCAACAATCCTCAGAGTGTCTAAGAATAACAGATAAATTGATCAGAGGTATAGAAATGCTCTGAACTCACTGGAGAAATAAGGAATAATGTATCACTATACTTGCCTGGAAAAACAGGGTAGGGCAACATCTCATCAGTCTGTTTTGGCAACCTAGTCAATGTTATTTGTGAGAACAGACCCCCAAATCTGAAAGTTTTAGAAAGAAGTTTATTAAGTCATTTGGTAGAGAAGAAAGAGACGTAAAGGATGTATGGCCCACTTTTGTCCAGGTTCTAGAAAGTTTACTTTTTATTTACAGAATTTTGACAAAGGTTTCCCACACAGGCAAGTTGAGCAACGGCATCACTCTCTGGGTATCATTTTTCAAGTTAACAGCATGTTTTATACAATGGGTTTCTCCCAAATCACAGTAACTGTTTACTGCATTGGTGTGGTAATAAAATACTTTTGCCTTTCTCCCCCTTGATTTTGCCTCATTGATCAGGGTAAGACCTGAACCAAGATTTCTTTCAACAACAGGATTTTGATAAAGGCTTTCTACATACCAAACGGAAGATTGAGGTGGACAGCCTCAAGAATTCTGGCCTGGGGGAATTGGAAATACCTTGTAACCTTCTCTGGCATTTCTAGGGAGTTACTGGGGTCTAGTGACATTCTGGGTGTGGACAGCTCTTAATCACATACCTAACTGGAATTGGCCAGTTGGGTGCTCTGTCTCTGTCTTTCTCAGTCTCACTGTCTCTCTCACTATCTTTCTTTCTTTCTTCTTTCCCTTCCCTTTGTTCACATTGGGTATTATAGCCTTTCCTGCTGGTGCTCTGCCCAAAGGAATGTAAATTTTGATCACTGAAACCTCACAAGATATCTTGGGGTTTATGGGATAGATTTCTTTTTTAAACACTGGGCCTTAAACCCAAATCTCTCCAGTTCTCATTGAATGGATCATTACATGGGAAGGGACATCTCAGATATGGCTAAGCTTCAATAGACATGGCATGCTAATTTGCTACTTAGCTGCAATAATCCTGAATGCCTAAGAATAACTGGTATGTTGATCAGAGGTATAGAAATGCTCTGAACTCACGGGAGAAATAAAGAATAATGTAGCACTGTACTTGTCTGGAAAAATAGGGTAGGGCAATATCTCTGTTTGGGCAGCCTAGTCAATGTTATTTGTGAGAACAGACACCAAAATATGAAACAGTTTTAGAAAGAAATATATTGTCATTTGGTAGAGGAGAAAGAGATGGAAAGGATGTATGACCCCCTGTTGTCCAGGTTCTGTGAACTTTACTTTTTATTTACAGAAATTTGAAAAAAATTTCCCACACAGTAAAGTTAACCAATGGCAACACTTGGGATATCATTTTTCAAGCTGATAGCATGTTTTATACAATGAATTCCCCAAACTCACAATAACTGTTTACTGCATTGGTGTGGTAATAAAAAAAACTTTTGCTTCCTCCCCCCACTTTGATTTTGCCTTATCGAACAAGATATAACAATAGGAGTTTACCAAAGGTTTTCCACACAGTTAAGCAATTTTGCCAAAAGGGCAGCTTGAAAGCAAGGTAGATTGAGATCGATATGAGTAACTGTGACCAAAAACAGAAGGTTGGGGTGGACTCCTCAGGAATTCTGGCCTGGGGGAAGTGGAAAAACTTGTAGCCTTCTCTGGCATTCCTAGAGACTCACTGGGTCTAGTGACATTCTGGGTGTGGACAACCTTTAATCACATAAGGATAAAGAACCAGACAGTTGGGCAACATCAGCTCTCTCTCTTTTTCCTTTTTTTCTTTCTCTTCCCTTCACTCCCCTCTGTCCACAGAGGGTATCATAACCTTGCCTGAGGGTGTTCTGCCCAAAGGAATGAATATTTTGATAGCTAAAACCTCACAAGATATCTTGGGTTTAAAAGCTAGATTTCTTTCTTAAGGATCATGCGTTAAACCCAAATTACTCTGGCTCTCATCGATTGGCCAACAACAGGTCCCAGGCCAACCTTCATTTATTCATTGTTTGGGCCCTGATTGGCCAACAACAGGTCCCAGGCCAACCTCCATTTATTCATTGTTTGGGCCCTGATTGGCTCAGAATGACTGTAAAAAGTAATTGTTTCTATTTTGGCCAGAAACCCTGAAGGTCTTCCCCTTGCCAGATTGATTTTTTTTAACCCAGATTAGGTAAAAGAGACCATTTTCTATCTCATTTCTTACCTAGCCTTAATCACTGAATGGGTGTTGCCTCGGTCAACCTGAGACCTGTTAAAGACCTTAGCTTAAAAAGGCCAAGGTCTCCCACTGCGTCCAGGGTCATCTCCAGTCATCTTTGCCACTGGATCCAGATGGGTCCAGAGAAGAAAATGAAGTTGGTGACTGTTCATCTGATGCCCACTCCCCTTCACCTTTTCCTTCATATTTCTATTCTTCTTCCTTTTTATACTAGTATAGTCTTCCTTCTACCTTCCTTTCTCATTCTCTCTTAAAACCTTGTAATAAGCAGGATCTATGTTTTTCTTATGTAACTCCCTTAGCCGGGACATCTCCAGTCATCCTGATCTATATCACACCACTGGACCCACATGACTCTGGAGGAGAAAGTGAGGGTGGTGACTTTGCACAGCCCTCCCTCACTGAAATCCAGTTCACTTGCATGACATGGCATCATCTTCCTGATGTCACGATCCTCTTTGAAAATGAAGGACAAACAATAACAAGAGGGCTTCCCCCTCTTGGGCAGAATTTTAACCTAATTTACTCAATCCTAATTTGCTCCCAAAAATATCAGTTTGTTTTTGTTTTTTATAAGAGTTGGTACTCTCACAGCTTGCCTGAATTATGATATCAAGCCCTGTTAAAACAGTTCAAAAGCTGTCAATGGGAAAGCACTACATCTGCCAGAAATCTAGGGCTCTTTTCTCAGGACTCTCCAGCAGGAGACTTTGGACCATACTTGCTTAATCACAAGACTAAAATGGTACAGGCCCTTATTCCAAGATGTATACAAGCTCCTCAGGCAGCAAAACCCCCAATAATCTTTACACTCCCAAAACTCAAATAGGACTTTTTAAAATCCTGTTCCCATAGCCTGTATCAAGAGGACTGAATGCTAGTGACAGTGAAAATGAGAAAGTTGCAGCATTGAAAACAGATACAGTCAGATCACAGCCAGAGTCCTAAGAGAGACCTCTCCTTGTGGAGAATTCTCCACATGGGGTCAATAGAGGGGAGCTCCTTTTTAAGAATCTAGAGTGAAAGGCTCTGATCTCTTCATGGTTAGCCATAACTGTGAAAAATTAAATTAAAAAGGTTCCAGAGACATAGTTTCTGGGTAATTTAATCATTTTATTAAAAAGGGCAACAGATTATTAATAAAAGGATGGTCATTTGGCTATCTCTCAGACCAAAGACAACCATAGTAATAAGCTCACAGTTTATATGCCTTTCCAATGAGGGACTGATGTCAACCATCATCACGTCATCTTTGGGCATAGAAAATATCTCTACACCAGACCACTACCATCTATACCAGAACACTCCCAGACTTGGGCTATCTAGACAAAAAAAATCAGTCTCCAACCAAGCTTGAGTAGAACACAATGGGATTTCCCACCTTAGATTAAATTTTTTGTAAGGATGGATGGAGTCTGACCAAGATGAAATGCAATTTCATTATCACTAATTTCCTTCAAGACACATTAAAATCAAGACTTCAAAAGAATCTCCCCAAGATATTGGTTATTAATAATCATTTCTCTCATAATAGATTAGTACAGTGCTATAAGAAACAACATGATAAATACAAAGAAGCATAGAAGGACTTACATGATCTGATGCAAAATGAAGTAAGCAGAGCCAGGAAAACAACATACATAATCATAATAACAATGTAAAAAAGAACAATCACCACAAAACAAGTGAAACTGAATGTTACAAAATTATAAAAAAAACAAGCATGGTTCCAAAAAAATATGAGAAGACATCTGCATTCACTCCTTTGCAGAGGTCAAGTTCCATGGGTGTGGGGTGTTATATATAGCTTCAGATGTTTTCAATAGGCTGATTAGTTTTGCTAAATTTTTTCTGTTCTTCTTTAAAATTTCTTTGTAATAAGAAATGACTCTTTAAGAGTAAGGGAAGGGCTCTGTAGATGCTATAAAAACAAAAGATGTCAATAAAAATTTACCTTAATAGAAGATGTGGGAAAAGTGGAATACTAATGCATTACTGAAGGAGTTGTGAACTGATCCAGCCATTCTGGCGAGCAATTTGGAACTATGCCCAAAGGGCTTATAAAACTATCCTATGACTCACCAATACCATTACAGGTCTGTATCCCAAAGATATCATAAAAAAGGGAAAAGTACCCAAATGCACAAAAATATTTATAGCAGCTCTTTTTGAAGTGGCAAAGAATTGGAAATTGAAGACATGCTCATTAATTCAGGAATAGCTGAACAAGATGTGGTATATGAATATAATGGAATACCTTTGTTCCATAACAAATGATGAGCAGGCAGATTTTAGAAAAATCTAGACTTACATGAACTGATGCTGAGTAAAGTGAGAACCAGAACATTGTACACAGTAACAGTAACATTTGGGAAATGACTAACTTGCATGGACTTAGCTCTTTTCAGCAATGCCATGATCTAAGACAATTAATTCCAAAAGACTCATGATAGAAAATGCTATCCATATCCAGAGAAAGAACTATGGAGTCTGAATGCAGATGGAAGCATACTATTTTATCTTTTTTTTCCCCTTTCTCATGGTTTTTCTCTTTTGTTCTGATTCTTCTTTCACAACATGACTAATTTGGAAATACTTAATATGACTGTACATGTATAGCCTATATCAGATTGCATGCTGCCATGGGGAAGGGGGAGGAAAAAGAGGGGGGAAAATTTAGAACTCAAAATCTTAAAAAAGTGAATGTTGAAAACTAGAAATAAATTTGAAAATAAAATAGTGAATGTTGAAAACTAAAAATTAATAAAAAAATACTTATTGACTAGCAAAAAAAACCCAAAACCTTTTTTTAAAACAGAGAAGAGTAATGTTAAAAAGAAGAAAAAGTGCCATTGAAGCATTTTTTTAAGTGCCCAGAAGAAAACAGAAGGAAGTTCTGTGTGAGACACAGATCAACAGGACAGCTTTGAAACTCACATGCTACTCTTTTGCCTCACTTGTTCTCAGGGGATCCCTGAGACTTTTTTCCACTCACAGCATTCAGTGAGGAACCATGTTGTGAGGGGAGAGGCCTTAGGGTTTCCCATGACCCGGAGAAACAGGCCTCAGGTTTTTATTTGTTCTTTTCCATATTAGGTAAACAGAGTAGAATCTTCAATCTTGGGAATTTCAAAAGGTCTGGAGAGCAAGACACAGGAGTCTAGGAATGCAAGTCAAGACAAGTAGCATATATTAAGTTTGTAAATGTTAAGAAGTGGCAATAGGAAAGATGATCTATGCCTTAAGTTTTCATTTTAATGAGGGAAGATAATATAAAAAGAAGCCAAAGAGCTGAAGTACAGCATACCCACGATGGGGTGGTAGAGAAAAAAATCCAGTCAGGAGCAGAGAAATAGAGAGAGCAAAACATGACTGGCCTATGGACTCTTCCCTAAAATCCAGGCTGGGTTTTGAAGCCAGCTCAGCACCAAGGTCCCAAGGAGCAAAAAATAACCTTTGGAAGTGACCTTTAGGACCCCAAGCCAGTGAAGCTTTTGGAAGCCATGCTGGATCTGGACATGAAGTTGGTGGGACTTACGTAGGAACTGAGGTAAATTTTGAGCCTGTTCCTCCAGATACCAAGGTAGTATAGAGGCAACAGTATATATTCCTTTGTGAAAAAAAAAAGTGTGTATACATACATAAATACATATATATATACACTGAATTAATTCTATACTTAAAAAAATACAAGCTATGTACAGTAAAGACCTGCAATTTCATGTGCAATCCCTTGTTCTTATATACTGTTGGTGTTTGGCAAATTTGGAATAATAAAAATTTTTGAATTTCAAAAAATAAAAATAATTTTGCTCTCATTAAGTTGTTTCCTTTGATGTAGTTTCATACAATATACTTTGTGTAGCATATACATACATACACACACACACACACACACACACACACACACACACTCAGACTACCAGACTTGGCAGGGAGTCCTAAAGAGGAATGGAGTTGGAAACAGCAATGGTCATTTACTACTGGAGACTTGTGCATCGCATGACCAACACTGTTTTCCATTTACCTAAATGCAATAAAACTTCATGAATGTACCCTCGCAGAAAATATTGGCATCTAACATAAGAAAAAGAGACAGACAAGACGTGAGAGTGACAAAGGCAATGTGTGGTGCAGAGTGCTGGACTGATCATAGACATCCTTTCCAAGCTAAATATTTGCATTCATCAAAAGCACTGCCCCCAAGGCAAAATAACTACCAGAAAAATTAATGTCAACAAATTAGAGCACTTCTCTAAGCGTGAACCGTTCATTGCTAACTTAAAGAAAGTTGAGCCAATACACAGTTGGCAACAGTGGAGCAGAAAAGGAGTGGACAGCTTTCAGAGATTTGGTGTACAGCACTGCATTTGCTCATCTGGGTCAGAACACTCACAAACACCAAGACTGGTTTGAGGAAAATGATCGGGAAATTCAGAAGCTGCTAAATGAAAAATGAGAACTCCACAGGATTTATCATCCACCTGTAAGAAGGTAGCATTTAATTCCATCAAAAGCAAAGTATAAGCAAAACTTAGAGAGATGTAGGATTCCTGGCTCAGTAAGAAGGCAGATGAAATTCAGTTTTATGCTGATAGTAACAATCCAAAGCACTTTTATGATTCCCTGAAAGCTATTTATGGACCAAAAACCTATGGTGCATCACAACTACTTAGTGCTGATGGAGCCACATTGATTAGTGATAAGGACATGATTCTAGAGAGATGGGCTGAACACTTCCATGGTGTTCTCAACAGACTATCATCAGTCAATGCTGAAGCCACTGATGGTTTACCTCAGGTTGAAGTCAATCCCTCCTTAGATGAAATTCCAACTGAAGAAGAGGTTTTGAGAGCCATTAGGCTCCTTTCATGTGGCAAAATACCTGGTGCTGATTCTATTCCACCTGAGATTTACAAGGTAGGGGGACCATTGCTCATACAAAAAGCTGATTGAAATTTTCCAGGTTATATGGCAAAAGGAGGTTATCCCAGAGGAGTTCAAGGATGTCCCTCTCTACAAAGGTAAAGGAAATAGATTTTCCTGCAACAATCACAGGGGGGGGTCTCTCTCTTAGTCATTGTTGGCAAGATTCTTGCTACAGTCCTCCTTAATAGTCTGACCCTTCATCTGGAAGATGGTCATCTACACGGGAGCCAGTTTTGCTTCAGAAAGGGCTGAGGAACAGTTGATATGGTGTTTGCTGCCGGACAACTCCAGGAGAAATGCCAGGGGCACAACAGTGTCTGTAAACGTTTGTGGATCTGACCAAAGTCTTTGACACTGTTAGTCATGAGGACTTATGGAAAATTATGTCACAATTTGGTTGCCCAGAGAAGTTCATCAGTATTGTACGTCAATTTCATGATGGCATGTTTGCCTGGGTTCTGGATAATGGACAATGCTCTTGTGCCTTCTCAGTCATCAATGGAGTGAAACAGGGCTGTGTACTTGCTCCCACGCTTTTTTAGAATATTTTCAGCCATGTTGTCAAATGATTTTAATGATAATGAACACAGCATCAAGGTCAGCTACCGTGCTGATGGTAAATTCTTCAATTTGAAAAGGCTACAAGCCAAGACCAAAGTGTAGGGAATGTTAGTGCATGATTTTCTGTTTGCAGGTGATTGTGTACTCAATGCAGCCTCTGAAGCTAAGATGCAACAAAGTATGGATCAATTCTCTGCTGCCTGAATTAGGCTAATTTTGGCCTAATAATTAATACCAAGAAAACACAGGTGCTCCATTAGCCATCAACACACCATACACGGAACCATTGCTTACCACAAATGGATAAGTTTTGAATGCTGGGGATAAATTCACTTACTTTGGTAGTGTACTTTTCAGGGATATACACATTAACAATGAAGTTGACCCATGCATTGCCAGAGCTAGCTCAGCATTTGGGAGGGTCCGAAGGAAAGTATGAGAGACAAGAGGTAAGAGACTGACTACCAAACCAAAGGTCTACAGAGCCGAAGTGCTGACCTCATTGTTGTATGCCTGTGAAACATGGACAGTCTACCAGCGCCATGCCAGAGATCTGAACTGCTTCCATTTGACCTGTCTTAGGAAGATTCTGAAGATCACCTGGCAGGATAAGATATTAGACACTGAGGTCCTTGCTCAAACTAAACTGCTAAGCATTCAAACTATGTTTCAGAGAGTACAACTCTGATGGGCTGGTCATGTTGTTCAAAAGCAAAATAAATGAAAGCTTGTCAAAAAAACTATTTTATGGAGAATTTGCATGGGGCAAGTGATCACATGGTGGTCAGAAGAAGCAATACAAGGACACTGCCAAGGTCTCTCTCAAGAACTTTAAATTTGATTGTGCAACATGGGAGACACTGGCATAGGACTGCTCAGCATGGCATGCCCACAAAAGAAAGTGTGTTGTGTTCTATGAGCAAAGCAGAATTGAGACAGCACAAAGGAAACGTAGAATGTGCAAATTTGGAGTATCCACACCTAATGTTCACAGGGACTATGTATCCTCAATCTGTGGTAGAGCATGCTGAGCTTGCATTGGTCTGATCAGCCATAGTTGGACACACTGAAACTTAACTTTATCATGGTGTTGTCATTTTGGTCCTCTTCGAGAACAAAGGACAACAGCCAGTATATACCTGACAACTTATATCTAATACATCCACACTACACTTCCATATTTTACCAGGAGGCATGATTAACCATGTGTATTAATCATAGAATTTTAGAGGTGAGACTTCATTAAGCATCTGGTACAGGGGTTCTTTGCATCTAGCCTATAGACCCCTTCTCAGAATGTTTTTAAATGCACAAAATAAAGTGTGTGATTACAAAGGGAAACCAACTAAACTGAAAGTTATGAAATTACGTTTTCCAGTCCACAGTCTCCATGAAATCTATCCATGGATCCCGTGTGGGGTTAAAAATCCCTGATCAAATCTAATCATACCTAAAAAAGAACAACATACTTTTTCCTTCAAGACCTTCAATGAGGGGGAGCTCTAAAGGCAATCCATTTCACTTTTTGGACAATTCTAATTAAGATGTTTTTTTCACATGATTGCCTCAAGTTCTGCCCTTTGTGGCCCAGTACAAATCTAATACATCATTCACATGATAATCAACTCTCCAGTCCCTCCTAAGGCTTTTCTTCTCCAACTAAACATTCCCACTTCTCTCAATAGCCTCAAAGCAGGAACTTGAGCTTCTTCATCATTCTGAGTGCCCTCTTCTGTACATTCCCTAATTAATCAATCTCCTTCCTAAAAATGTGATATCTAGAACTACACAAAATACTCCAGATTTGATCTGATTAGGGAAAAATACAGTGACAATCACCTACTTATTCCTAGAAAGTCTCTCTTAATTCAGTATAATATTGCATTAGATCCACTGACTGCAATCAGACTGTTGATTCAATGAAGGTGTAGTCACCAATACTACCTATTCTTTTTCAGATAAACTACAGTCTAGCCACACCCTTTCTATCTTGTCTTTGTGAGGTTAATTTTTTAATCTAAGCATTACTTTACATTTATCCCCATTACCTTTCATTCATTTATTCACTGTTCTGCAATCCAAAAAATACATAACTTCATAGTTTAGAGTGGTATAAACAATTTAATCAAATCCCTAGTTTATTAATTTCAGCATTCATTCATCCCTTGCTACATGGAAAAAATTCATTCTGTTAAAACTGTCCGCATCAGAGAAGGTGCTGTGCTTTATGAGTAAAGCAGAATTGAAATAGCTCAAAAGAAATGCAGGATGAGCAAATTTAGAGAATCCAAATGTTCCCATGGACTATTTGTGCCTGACCTGTGGTAGAACATTCTGAGCTCATATTGGTCTGATCAGTCACAGTCTGACACACTGAAACTCGACTAGCTAGCATAGTGATGTTATTTTGGTCCTCTTTGAGAATGAAGGACAACAACCAACCAACCAACCAACCAATCCCCAGCACTTAGCACAGTGTCTTGTACATATAGGCTCTTAATAAATGTTTGGAAGTAAATAGCAATCAAAATATCTAAAAGCAAATATCTGCATAACAAAGAATGAATGCATCAAACTGACTTAAAGGAAGGATACCTAAAGATGGATGACAATACCAATATCATCACAGGGAAAGAATTCAATAAATAGTTCAAAGAACTTACATGAGTTAGGCTTACTTTATTAAATTTATTTTATTCACAACTGGCTGGCTGGTGAGAAATAAACATTAATAACTGCAAATAGACTTTTTTTTCAAATAGAGAGAAAGCAAATTTTCAAAAACTGTATTATGGTAAGAAATCCATAAAAGTCAGAGTTATGGTAAAGGTTCATTTCTATCAAAGTTCCATCCCTAGCTCTCCTAGTTTTTTTCCTTCCCACCATGATTGCATTCTTCAGAGTACCTGAAAATTTGGCTTTCTGAATATATTTATAATTATGGTAATACATAAAAATACGTTTTAAAGTAACCCAGAATATTTAGGACGTGCAAGAGTAAAATGAAGGTGAAAACTGCACTAGACTAGAAGTTTATGCTCAACTTTTATCTGAAAAAAATCAACCATTTCCAAAATTATAAATTATATTGCTGAAAAATACAAATTCCATATTATTAAACTGTACCAGATAGTCCCAACCAGCACATTTTAATTGGCAGCATAAAGAGGTTAAAACAGACAAAAAGGTTTACATATTCAAAGAGGCACTTTTGAACATTTAAGTGTAAGTTGTGAATACTTTTCACAAAATAAGATTTGCTTTACTTTACATACTGGTGAATTTATTGCTCCAACCACAGGAATAGAGTTCTTATTAATACATTCAGGAATTGCAGCATTCAGAAAAATCTCAAATTTTCTGACTAAACCAAATACCAAGCATATATTAGTATGACAAATGAACTTATTTATACCCAAAACTTGGTTTGTATACAGTGAGTCTCAAATTTAACAAAATGTTTTCCTGAAGAACTTCTATCCAATCCCTTCCCAAAGTTTTACTTACAAATTAAATATACATGCTCATTCTCTGATATTTTGAAAAATATGTGTTTTGATATACCTCTATGAAAAAAAAGTTTTTGAACAAAAAGAATTAGAAAAACTTGGTTGGAAAAGGGAATAGACAACTCCTCAGGAATTGTTGCTTTATATTTGAGGTCTGTAAAGCAATGTAAGCTTCTCTAGGAAGAGTGTCAACATAGCAGCACTGCATTCACTGGGCCCACCCAGCTATATAGATCATGTGGCAGGAAGCCATACCTTCTGGCTGCTCACCACATCACTCAGCTTCCCTTTAATCTTCAGAAAGTGCCTTTTGAACTCCAGCCCATCACCCTACAGAAAGAATATTTTAAAAAAAGAATGTCAAAAAAAAACAGCAATAAGACTTTGGAAGCAACAAGAAGCAAATATACTCAAGACAAGACAGATCTGTTGCAGTTTTTTAGCTTCCATTAGAAAGATAAAAAGTGCTGATAAAAGGTAGAGGAGACCATATTATTAAATCTGATATGGTCTCCAAATTTCTCACTTAGAAATATTATGTCTTTTACACTCCGAATATATTGTCAGTTAACAAACGCTGTCAAGGTATAGATTTACTCCAAGGAGATTTAGTTACTGGATATACCAGAAAGATCCCATGTTTAGTTTTATGGGTGATTTTGTCCCTCAAAATAGATTTGAAGTATAGTATTATGGTGAGACTCTAAACTCCATAAGATGTCCAATTTGTTCCTTCCACCATCTTTGAAACTGAACATACACATCTAGTAGATCAAAAACTGCAGCTGCTGTTCCATGTACCTTAGATAGCCGGAAGTCCACTAAGATTTTCTCATCCATTTCTACCAAGTTCACTTTGAAAATCAGTTTATTGTTTCTTCTATCAGTGGTTGATACTGTGACCTAAAATAATAAAGATGTCAACTCAGTTTTAAGTGGAACAATTCAAACCAAAAAATATGTTTTCAGGTAAAGTTTGATCAAAGTCTTTAAGAAAAGGCCAAACTAACAAGGGAAGAAGTAATGTCAAGAATAGTCTAACTGAGCTAACAAAATTCTTAATTTAACCACTTAATATTTCCTCCAGGATTAAATGCAAGAGGAACTGAAATTATACCTGATTCATACAACTCTTCTTCCAATGATAGCCTAATTTCTCACAAGTTTCCTTCAGACAATGATATGACTTGTCAGCATCCAATTTGGTAAAGAACCGTGTCATCCTCTTAACTAAACGCTGCCAAGGATTCTGCATATGAGACAAAAAACATCTGAGCAAATAAATGCATGTTGACATAAAATTCCTATCTCACAATTATTAATTCTCTAAGTTTAAAATCACTACTTTTCTTTAACGATGGTTATACAACCTATCTAAATCAACACTTCCTTTTAACTCCCCTAAAACTTCTGCAAAATCCAGAGATGTCAAAGCTCAACACAAACTATGAATCAGAAAATACAATTAGTTTTCAAGGCAATGAAAAGTAGAAAACTGTGACAAAAGAGTTGAAAAAAATAAATCTCTTTACCTGTGAAGAACCTGGGGTGCCAAGTAACTGACTGTTCAGAAGCATGTGGTCAGGACATGCAGGTTGGGAGAAACTGATCCCTTGTACCAGTTTGTCAATATAAGAAGGACTAGTGTCCCACAAAGAAAGACCAGTTCGAGGCTCTGGTTGAGAGCTAGAATACTTCACTTTTTCTTCACTGAGGTGTTAAAGGAGAAAAAATTACATTCATAAGCAAGAGGCATAAATTCTTTCTTACACCATACCACCACTATCCTGACATTCATTAATGATATATTCGTATAGTACAAAAAAATATAAAAACTTTTCTGGACCAGAGTCATTTTCAAATGGAATGTCACATTCAACAGTGTTTGTTCTTACCTGTGAGCACAATTAACTGGTGAGAAGTCCAAATTTGATTGTATGTGCTTAGAAAATCCACCAGGGGAATCTGATACTCCTCCTGAAGAAGCCCGAGGCCTCTTTGCACCTATGAAAGAAGTTAAGAAAAATTAAAAATTTCACAGGACAGGAAGGAATCATCAGTGCAGAAAAAATATCAAAAACCTTCTTATCTTTTGATTTTTTTCATCTGCTGCATAACTGGGTTTAAGACAGCAATAATAAAAATCTGAAGACCTGAGGCAACAGACTGATGCTTATAAACTACTTTATTTAAAACTGAACACAAAGAAAATAAAAATTTGACAATGGTTCTTCCTATATCATTTTACAAAGAAATATGTTGAAGTCTTCAACTTACTTGAACTTTTAGGCTAGGCATCTCTGCTTCAAATACACACACACATACATATATATATATATATATATATATATATATATATATATATATATATATATATATATATATATATATAATATTGATATGTCTATAATATACTGTATAATGCTATGTTCATACATAATATATATCAATTTATATAATATAAATTACATATCATGTAGTAATAATAATAAAATACACGTAACACAATGTGCTACATACAAATACTAAGGATTTTAATTTCAAATACAGCCATCTCTGATGACAGCAAAACAACGTTCTGTAAAAATAGAAACATATCAGGGACTTCTGAACTTAACATTGAGAAAACTGGTTTATGCTATAAATATTTTGCAATAAAACTACAACTCTGCCTCATCCAACTTTCTTTGGAAGATATGACAATGGCCTTGGGAATGCTCAAGCAAGAATAAACTGTTTAATTTCTAATACAATATTGAATAATAGTGGTGAAAATGGACATCCTTACTTATTTCCTGGTCTTATTAGAAAGGCTTATCTTCATTATAAATAAGGGTTACTCTTGGTTTTAGATAGATACTACTTTATCATTTTAAGGAAAGCTCTGTTTATTTTTATGTGATCTAGTGTTTTTAACAGGAGTATGGTATCTTAAGAAAGTTTTTTCTGCAGCTAGTGATACAACCATAATTTTTGTTTTTTTGCCATTAATATAGTTAATAACAATTCCCTCAGTATTGAATTATCCTCGCATTCCTAGTCTTTGTAATATGCTACTGTATTCTCCTTGATAATATTTTAATTTTTTTTGCATCAGTACTCATTAGGGAGGAAAGTATGATGTTTCACAGAGAAAATGGGAAATCTAATTATCTACACTAAGGAATTTATTATTCACAAAAATAAACTGAGTAATAGCCAGACATAGACATTGTAAATGCCTGAAAAGCCAATAAGCCTTCTATTTCTACCCATCTAATTATCCAAAACATAGTAGAGGTTAATTTAAGAAATTTATCAGTATGTATATTCTCTCCTAAAACTAAATATATTTCAAAACAACCAATTAACAACATAATAAAAATGAAAAAAGATTATGTAGTTTTACAACTCTTTCAAGCACTTTACCTTTCTTAAGTACCTTAGTATACCATCTGTCTTTTTTAATATCTGGTATTGTAATTCTTGATCCTGGATTCTCAGTTAGAATTTTATGCAGCAAGGCTGAAAAAAAAAGTTAAGACATAAATGCACTTACTTGCAGTAACCACCTTCCCATTTAGCTTCCTTCTTTTGGAAGATCAGTTCTGGAAAAGGGCAAGAGCTACTTACTATATTCAGAAATTTTTTTGTGTGTGTGCTACCTTCTACTTCTGGGTTACTGACTATAGGTTCCCAACTTTCAGCAGATAAGAGCCAAACAGAAATCTTTTTAAAAATTACCTATGTGACATTAACAAAGCTATAAAACTCGCAAATCCATTTCTTATTCAAAATTTAAACAGTATTTATTAATTTTATTTGGTAATAAGAGCAAATTAAGTCTTCAAATGACTTTATAGGACAACAATATGCCCAAATTTTAATTAAAAATTATCTTGGTAAGAATTCACAAAGCACAAGACTTTATTCCTCTAGAACTCAGGTAATTTAAAATGATAACTTGGTTACCTAATGGGGCAGAATCAATTTTCTTCCAAGGTGTGAGGTATGTTTTTTTTTCTTTCCAGTCACAATACTCCTGGCAACTGTCACTGGGTTGGTCCCATGGCAATTCTGAAACCAAAAGAAGTTACTTTTAAAAAGTGGTCATGTCAAGTAAATATTAAGGAAAGAGTCAATAATTCTTAAAATATCAAAGATTTCCTCCTTAGTTTTTTTTTTTTACTAGTAATAGAAAATGTCAATTTCAAGAAACAATAACAAAATATCACTTTCAGGGATCTATGTAACAGAGAATCCTGTCCTTATCTTTTTGGTTATATTACCATGATTCATCTAGACATGGTTGCTGAGACTTTCAAAAGAAAGGAGTATCACATTGTTGACAATTCTTTAGCATTACATTTTTCAGCTGTAGAAGGAAGAGCAGCAGAGTAGGAACCAGCAGAGATCTAGCTTTTTAAGTGTGCCACTAGCTAAATGTCTGACCTTGCAGAAGTTACATATATTTCTCCAAGACTCATATGTAAAACAAAAGGGATAGATAAGAACTCCTTGCTTTCACTTTGATCCCTTCTGGGGTTATTATTCTCTATCAAAACAATCAGCAACTCAGTACAAATACACTGGTGCACATAATTTCATTTAATTGAACTGATTCAACATACAGGAGTTTAATCACAAAGTGAGTGGTACTTACCTCCAGCCAGCATTGCAGTAAGCACTATTCCACAGGACCAAACATCAACTGGTTCTGCATGGAATTCTTTTCTCTTAAGCAGTTCTGGGGCAACATAAGGCAGAGTACCACACATCTTATTCAATAAACGCTCACGATTATTATGCCGAAATACTGTTGCTAACCCAAAGTCTGAGATTTTGAGGTTATCTACAAGAGAAGGCAAGAAGGAAGGTCGGTTCTGGGTAAGGCCTTGTCAAATGAAAAGACTGGCATTTTTTATTATAAACTTAATGACTAGCAACTAAATCAAACAGGCATCAAAAAAAAGTGCAAAAATCTTACCTAAAACCTTTACCATTTAATAAAGCAAAATCAAAATAAGTGGACAAAATACTTTGACCCTGTGTCTCCTAATTCCTGGTCTGCCAAAAGTTTCACCAAATTTGGCTATTTTGTTTTTTAAAATATAATAGTAGTTAGCACCTTTTGGCTTTGCTGATTATACTTTGTTATCATTTCTTACAGATTTTTTCACATTTTCTCATTTCAAAAGAATGTTCCCTTGAGGAAAGAGATTATTTCATTTCTGTCTTTGTATTCACCAGCACCTAGCTGAGTCAAGTAAAAAGTAGATGTTTAATAATGGCTTGTTGTATGTTATAATTTGCTACATAATATTCCATTACATTCATATATACTTATGTATCAAAATTTACTTGACCATTTTCCAGTTATATCTAATTTTTTGCTATCACAGGGAGTAGTTATTAATATTTCTATACTGCAAGGTCTTTTTCCTTTTTTAATAATGCTACTGTAACCTCAGAAAATTTAATTAAAACTGCCTTTCATTTTTCTCTGTTGTAAAACATCCTACACACAAGTTATTTTTCTTTAAGTTTGACAGACTTGTTAGTGACCACCTCACGATCAAATGCAGAAAAGCAGAAATATTAAATGCATTCTTTTTAGAGCAGGATGCAATAAAAATTACATTTAATAAAAAGCCATGGAAAGAGAAATTAAAAAGTAATTGGAAACTAAATAATCTAATCGTAAAGAATGAGTAGGTCAAAGAAAAAAAAATCACAAAAACAATAAATAAGAGGATGACAATAATGATACAATATACCAAAACTTATGGGATGTAACCAAAGCAGTACTTAGGGGAAAATTTATATCTCTAAATATATATATATATATATATATATATATATATATATCTCAATGAAATAGAGAAAGAGATTAATGAACTGGGCATGCAATTAAAAAAAGTCAGAAAAAGAATAAATTAAGAATCTCTGACTAAACACCAAATTAGAAATCCTGAAAAATCAAAGGAAATATTAACAAAATTAAAAGAAAACCAATGAATTAAAAAATAAAACTAAGAACTGATTTTATGGGAAAAAAGAAAATAGATAAACCTTGGTTAATTTGATTAAAAAAGAAAGAAGAAATTAAATTACAAGTATCAAAGATGAAAAGGGTGAATTCACCTCCAATGAAGAAGATATTAAAGCAATAATTAGGATCTGTTTTACCCAACTGATGCCAATAAATCTGACAATCTAAGTAAAATGGAAGAATATTTACAAAAATATAAATTCCTCAGATTAACAGAAGAGGAAATAGAATACTTAACCCCATTTTAACTTAGCTTTTCTCAGTAATACAATGATCTAAGACAATTACAACAGATGCATGATGGGAAATGCTATCCACATCCAGAGAAAGAACCAAGGAGTCTGAATGTAAATCAAAGTATACTATTTTCTCTTTTTTTCCCCATGGTTTTTCCCTTTTGTTCTGATTCTTCCTTCACAGCATGAGTAATGTGGAAATATATCTAATAGGACTGTACATTTATACGTGTATCAGACTGCATGTTGTCTTGAAGGGGAAAGGGAGAAAAAAATTTGGAACTCAAAATCTTATAAAAGTGAATGTTGAAAACTATCTTTACCTGTTTTTGGAAATCCTTTTACATGGGGAAAAAAATAACCAAATTTCAGAAAGAGAAATTGAACAAGCCATCAACGAACACCCTGAAAAAATCCCCAAGACCAAATGAATTTACAAGTGAATTCTACCAAATTTTTAAAGAACAATTAATTCTAATACTATTTAAACTATTTGGAAAAATGGGTGAAGAAATCCTACCAAATTGCTTTTATAACACAAATATGGTGCTGATACCTAAACCAGGAAGAGCAAAACCAGAGAAAGAAAACTATTTCCATAAAGACTAATTTCCATAAGGAATATTGATACAAAAATTTTAAATAAAATATTAGCAAGGAGATTACAATAACATATTACAAAGATCATACACTATGAAAAAGTGGTATTTATAGCAAGAATGCAAAGCCGGTTCAATATTTGGAAAACTACCACAATTGACCATATCAATAACAAAAACAACAAGAAAGTCATGATTATCTCAATAGATGCAGAAAAAGCTTTTGACAAAAGACAGTATCCCTTCCTATTAAAAACATCAGGGAGCCTAGGAATAAATGAAGTTTTCCTTAAAATGATAAGTAGTATCCATCTAAAATAATCAGCAAGCATTATATGTAATGGGGATAAGCTAGAAGCCTTCCCAATCAGGGGTAATACAAGGAGGCCTATTATAACCACTATTATTCAATACTGTATTAGAAATGTTAGCTTTAGCAGTAAGAAAAAGAAATTGACGGAATTAGAATATGCAATGAGGAAAAAAAACTATCACTTTGCAGATGATGTGACGGTATACTTAGAGAATCCTAGAAAATCAACTAAAAAACTCTTTGAAATAATTAACAATTTTAGCAAAGTTGTAGGATATAATAAAATAAACCCACGCAAATCATCAGTATTTCTATATATTACCAACAAAGCCCAGCAGCAAGAGAAAAAGAAATCCCATTTAAAATAATCACCAAGAATTTAGAATACTTAGGAATCTACCTGCCAAGACAAATCCAGGAATTATACAAACACAATTAAAAAATACTTTTCATACAAATAAAGTCAGATCTAAACAACTGAAAAAATATCAATTGCTCATGGGTAGGCCAAGACAATATAATAAAAATGACAATTCTTTTACAATTAATTTACCTATTCAGTGCCACACCAATCAAACTACTAAAAAAATTATTCTTACAGATAGAAAAAAATAAGAAAATTCACCTGGAAAAACAAAAGCTCAATATCAAAGGAAACAAAAAAAAATTGTGAAGGAAGGTTACCTAGTAGAACTAAATCTCAAACTACATTATAAAGCAGTAATTATCAGAACTAGCTAAGAAATAGAGTGGTGGATCTGTGGAAAAGATTAGGTATACAATTCATGGTAGTAAATGACCACAGTAAGCTACTGTTTGATAAACCCAAAGAATTCTAGAATAAGAACTCTAGAATAAGAATCTGACAAAAACTGCTGGGAAAAGAGGAAAACAGTATGACAGAAAGTGTTGTTTTGTCCTTTTGTTCTCAAAGAGGATCGATGACAGCAGGAGGGTGATGTCTTCACTTGAAAGTGAACTGGATTTAAGTGAGACAGAGCTGTGCAAAGTCATCAGTCTCACTCTCTCCTCCAGGATCATCTGAGTCCTGTGTTAAGACACAGTTCAGGATGACTGGAGATGACCCCAGATGCAGTGGAAGACCTTGATCTTTTAAAGCTAGGGTCTTTCCCAGGTCTCAGTTTGTCTGAGGCAACACCCATTCAGAGATTTAAGGCTAAGTAAGAAAGATGGTTTAGTTGGTCTACTCAAAACAAAACAAAACAAACAACAAAAAAAACCAAACTGGGAGGGGAAGACCCTTAGGATTTCTGGCCAGAAAATAAATAATTGCTTTTTACACTCACTCTGAGCCATCAAAACCCAAGTAATGACCAAGTGAAGCTTGGGCTGGAGCCTATTATTGACCTATGAGTGAGAACCAGAGTGATTTGGGTTTAAGGCATGATTAGACAGCTCCATTTGAATCCCAATGTGCTTTATCAAAGTCTGGTTTTCTAGTGCTTTATGTCAAAAAACCATAAATAAAACCACATGTGACAAAAGAGTTAATTGTTGATAGAGCCAAGATAGCAGAGTAAAAGTACAGACTTGCTAGAGGTCTCCCCCCAAACCCAGACAAATACTTTCAAAAAAATTACTCTAAAATTCTGGAGCAGCAGATCCCACAGAATGATGGAGTGAAGAAAATCTCCAGCCCAAGACAGCCTGGAAGGTCAATGGGAAGCGTCTATTGTTCCTCAATGGCACAGATGGTACCTGAGCAGGCACTTACAGCAGTTTCTAGACTTCACAACCCCAAAACGCTGAGGACAAATTGGAAGGTCAATGGAAAAAACCTGTGGGACCTGTGTGAGAGAATAGAGTAATCCAGCCCCAGTACCAGGGTGGCGGAGGAGCACACAGCAGCTGTAGCAGTAGTAGGGCCAGCAGCATCAGCTGTTTCTAGAGCACTAGGCCCACAGATTGTGAGGGAATCAAGCAGCTGACAGTACACTCCCCCTATTCTCACTGGAAGTGGAGAACTATCTTGACAAAGAGCTCAAAAGTTAAGTAAATGGCTGGGAAAATGAGCAAAAACTAGGAAAAGAATCATACTACAGAATCTTATTTTGGTGACAATATACAAACAGAAGAAAACAATGAAGTCAAAGCTCCTTCATCCAAAGCCTTCAAGAAAACTATGACTTGCTCTCAGGCCATGGAAGAGCTCAGAAAGGATTTTGAAAATCAAGTAAGAGAAGTAGAGCAAACATTGTGAAGAGAAATGAGAGTGATGCAAAAAAATCATGAAAACTGAGTCAAGTGCTTGATAAAGGGGACAAGAAAAATGCTGAAAAAAATAACATCTTAAAAAATAGATGAACCCAAATGGCAAAAGAGATCCAAAAAACTAATGAGGAGAAGAATGCCCTAAAAGGCAGAAGTGGACAAATGGAAAAGGAGGTCCAAAAGCTCACTGAAGAAAATAATTCCTAAAGATTAGAATGGAGCAGATGGAAGCTAATGACTTCATGAAAAATCAAGAAATTATTAAAAAAAAAAAAAACCAAAGGAATGAAAAAACAGCAGACAATGTGAAATATCTCTTTGGAAAAACAACCAACCTGGAAAACAGATCCAGGACAACAATTTAAAAATTACTGGACTACCTGAAAGCCATGGTCAAAAAGATCCCAGACATCATCTTTCAAGAAATTGTCAAGGAAAACTGCCCTGATATTATAGAATAAGAGGGTAAAACAGATATTGAAAAAAATCCTCCAATCGCCTCCTGAAAGAGATCCTAAAAGGGAAACACCTGGGAATATTGTAGCCAAATTCCAGAGCTCCCAGTTCAAACAGAAAATATTGCAAGCAGCCAAGAAACAATTCAAGTATTGTGGAAACACAATCAGGATAACACAAGAGCTAGAAGCTTCTACATTAAGGAATCAAAGAGCTTGGAATACGATATTCCAGAGGTCAAAGCAGCTAGGATTAAAAACAAGAATAACCTACCCAGCAAACCTGAGTATAAAACTTCAAGGGAAAAAATGGTCATTCAATGAAATAGAGGACTTTCAAGCATTCTTGATGAAAAGACCCGAGCTGAATAAAAAATCTGATTTTCAAACACAAGAATCAAGAGAAGCATGAAAAGGTAAAGAGGAAAGAGAAATCATAAGGGACTTACTCAAGATGAACTATTTACATTCTTACAGGGAAAGATCATATTTGTAACTCTGGAGACTTTTCTCAGTATCAGAGTAGTTGAAGGGATTATATACATATAGACAGAGGGCACAGGGTGAGTTGAATAGAAAGGAATGATATCCAAAAAAATAAAATTAAGGGATGAGAAAGGAATATATTGGGAGGAGAAAAGGAGAAATAGAAGGGCAAATTATCTCTCACATAAAAGAGGCAAGAAAAAGTTTTTTCAATGGAGGGGAAGAGAGGAGAGGTTAAAGAGAAAGAGTTAACCTTACTCTCATCGGATTTGGCTTAAGGAGGGAATAACATGCACACTCAATTTGGTATGAAAATCTATCTTACTTTACAGGAAAGTAGGGGGGAAGAGAATAAGCAGGGGATGGGGGAAGATGATAGAAGGGACAGCAAATGGGGAATGGGGAATTAGAAGTAAACACTTTTGAGGAGGGACAAGGTCAAAAGAAAGAATAGAATATTCTATATTGAATTGTTTGCCTTCTCAGGGGGGATGGGTGGGGAGGGAGGAAGGGAGAGAAGTTGGAACTCAAAGTTTTAGGAATGAATGTTGAGAATTGTTTTTGCATGCAACTGGGAAATAAATACAGGTAATGGGGTACAGAAATCTATCTTGCCCTACAAGAAAAGAGAGAAGATGGGGATAAGGGAAGGGAGGGGTGTGATAGAAGGGAGGGCAGATTGGGGGAAGGGGTAATCAGAACGCATGCTGTCTTGGAGTGATCAGAGGGGAGAGATGGGGAGAAAATTTGGAACTCAAAATCTTGTGGAAGTAAATGTTGAAAACTAAAAATAAATAATTTTATTTTAAAAAAGAGTTCAGGTTGCGGTTTTTAAAAAATTATAGAATAAATAAGGAAGAAAAAAATATATAGCCGAAAACCCCAAGATATATTGCAAGGTTTCAGCAGTCAAAATTTATATTACTTTGGGCACAGCATTCACATGTAATAGACCAACATTATATACCATATACCAAGATAAGGTCAAAAAGCATACATCATTTCAACATAAAAGGTGATATCATACACAAATTAGGAGACTAAGGAATAGTTTACCTGTCATAGCTATAGAGAAGGGAAGAATTTATGACCAAACATGAGATAGAGAGCATTACAAGATGTAAAATGGATAATTATGATTACATTAAGTTAAAAAGTTTTTGCACACACAAAACCAATACAGCCAAGTTTAGAAGGAAAGCAGAAAGCTGGAAAATAATTTTTACAGCAAGTTTCACTGATAAAAGCCTCTTTTCTCAAATATACAGAGAACTGAGTCAAATTTAATGGAATACAAGTCATTCCCTAATTGATGAATGGTCAAATGATATGAACAGGCAGTTCTCAGACAAAGAAATCAAAGTTATCTATCATCATATGAAAAAATTGTTCTAAATTACTACTGATTAGAGAAATGCAAATTAAAACAACTCTAAAGTACCGCCTCACACCTATCAAAGTGGCTATTATGACAGAAAGTCAAAATGATAAATGTTGGGAGATGTGGGAAAATTGGAACACTAATGCACTGTTGGTGGAGCTGTGAACTGATGCAACCATTTTGGAGAGCAATTTGGAACTATGCCCAAAAGGATCCAGCAATACCACTTCTAGCTCTATATCCCAAACAGATTTTTAAAAAGCGAGTGGGGGAAAAGAGAATGACATATTTGTACAAAAATATTTATAGCAGCTCTTTTTGTGGTGGCAAAGAATTGGAAACTAAAGGGATACCCATCAATTAGAGAATGGCTGAAGAAGCTATGGTATTAAGAATGTAATGGAATACTATTATGGTATAAGAAATGACAAGCAGGCAAATTTCAGAAAAACCTAGTAAGACTTATATGAACTGGATGCAATGTGAAGTAAGTAGAACCGGAAGAACACTGTGCATAGTAACAACAACACTGTGTGATGATAAACTATGGTTGACTTGACTCTTCTCAGGAATACAATGATCAGAGACAATTCTAAAAGACACGTGATGGAAAATGCTATCCACATCCAGAGAAATAACTGGTTTTTTTGTAGTATTTTTCCTTTTATTCCGTTTCTTCTTTCACAACATGATTAATATGATTGCACATACGAAACCTATATCAAATGGCTCACTGTGTTAGAGAGGAAGGGAGAAAATTTGGAACTCAACATTTTATAAAAAATGATTGTTAAAAATTTTCTTTACAAGTAATTGGAAAAAATAAAATACTATTTAAAGGAAAAAAGTTTGATAGAATACTTGTGAATCTGTCTCAGTTCAGCATCCTTTTTGCCAAGATATGTTTTAAAAAGTATTACATTATTACAGATTGTCGTGTCTTTATCATTATTAAATAAGTGATTTTCCTAATTCAACTTCAGGGTGGACTAAGAGGTCTTAACTGTAAGACAAGTACAGAGTTAAGAGAATGGCTGAAATACAGTCACTACAGATATAGACTGCCATTTGTTAGATGAAAATATCAATATTTATCCCAAAGAGTCTCTTATTTAATCATGTTATTTCCATGTTAATAAAAAATATCAAAATGAAGAGATAAAATTTTTTTGTAATGAGCTTACCTCTTTCATCTAGTAAAAGATTTTCTGGTTTAATATCCCTGTGGGTTATTCCAATACCATGAAGATACACCTGGAAGGAAAAAAACCAAGACTTATTTATTTGTTATTCTCCATTTGTAATAAAGAATGAATTAAAAGAAACGAAGTGAACTCTGCCTACCACTCCTGCCATAAGCTGATGGAAGAACTTCTGAGCATCTTGTTCAGGCATACCTACATCAGGCTCTGAAAGGGTTAAATTTGAAAGTTTATTGATCAGTCATCAGTTACAAGAACAAGTCTCACATTTAAGATTGAATGTTAGCTACTTCCTGGGTCACATATTTTTGCTCAATGTTTTGTTTTGTTCTGCCTTCACAAGAAAGAGTTCAATCCGAGGGGGTGGGAGATTGGAAATGACTGATATAAAGACAAAAAAGACAGCAAAAAAACATACAAACACACACATTCTTTAAAACAATGAAGGGTTAATCACTGTCTCTTAGTGGCTGATACCGTACATGAGGAACAAAAACACTCCAGTCCAGTACTGACTGTCATTAACATATTATGAGACACTGAGGAAATCTTCTTTACTAGTTTTACCATCTATAAAATGAGAAGGGGCCCAAAGCCATCGCAGAGATGCTATGCAGAGTAAACAATTAAAACAGCAATAGTCCAAGACAGAAATTCAGGCCACTAGACTAATTTTCCTTCTCAGTATTTGAAAATGCCCTCTTAGTCCTATGTATTATAATAATCTCTAAGCTATCTGTCCCTTGTTAATTTTAAATCCTTCCCCTCCTCCTGTAACCCTTCTACTCAAACATCTCAAGATGTCCATTTAATTCATACCTTTCTTAGTCCTTCATTCCTGAGATATTCACATCAAGATTTAAGGCAAATTTCAATTAAAATTTAACAAACAATTTTAAATTTCATAAACATCTTCAAACTACATAGCCATGCACATCTTTGAAAGAATAATGCAATCCACAGGAAATCAGGTTCTGATAAAAAAATATTTGCCCTCTGCCAATTTTCTGCATTTTATCCATTTGTCAATTATTAAATCCTGATCTGAATTGGGAATTAGTAAAGTAGAAGTTCATAATTTTTAATGTGGTAGCTTTAGATTTTAAATTTATATCAACAGAATACATCTTATTAAGCAATACTTGATCACAGAATTAGAGAATTTTAAGAGTTAAAAATTCTGTTCTAACTTCTGACATAAAGTAGAAATCTCCTCTATTACTGTTTTCAAGGACAGTCATCCAGACTGTATACTTCTAGAAACAGAAAGATCACTTCTCCTAAAGGTAGATCATTTCATTTTTTAGATAACTCTAATTCTTAACTTAATTCCACTTTCCCTCAGGAGCTCTGCTAGGTTTAAAAGAACATTGGTACCCCACCCAGGATCAGCTGATGAGCTGATGACCTCAAAATCTTATCATCATGCTGACTGACTCAGTTTTCAACACTCAGTACCTTCCCAACCCCATCAGATGCTTCTTCCCTCAGGAGAGATGGAGGGTCCCAAAGCTTTCCTTTATGGAGATCTCTGCTTGCTTTTGACTCCACAAAATATCATTCCCCTTGCCTGGTATCCTGGGGTTCTCACCCCTTTTCTACTTCCTCGTGTGTTGTCTTCCCCTATTAGACTGTAAGCTCCTTGAGGGCCGGAACTGTCTTTCATTTTCTTATTTGTAACCCCAGTGCTTAGCACAGTGCCTGATACTTAATAAATGTTTACTGAATTGAACAAAGTTCTTTGTCATACTGAACAAAAATATTTCTCCTTATTAAGTTCCATCTGCTGGTCTTAGTCCCATCTTTCAGAGCTAAGAAGGATATTTAAGTCTAAAAAAACACAACTGACTGAAGTCCCCCAAAAAATGTCTTTGGGAATTATAAACATTTTATATAAAAAGAAAAAGGACTACAAAATCAACCCAGCAATAATTATATATAGTTAGGATATCTCTACAATACAAACAACCATCCATTTAGGCAATAAGGACATCTGACTGGTTACTACAGTGATATTTATAGTGACTTCCCATAAAAACTACTTGTCATAAACTTTACAAACAATAGCAACTTTATCCTCAATTAAGATGACATAATTTGTAATAGTGCATTTTGGGGTACGACTTTCTAGTAAAATAATTTTTTAAGAAAACACAAAGCAAATATTAAGGCTTATTTTCATATTTCATGGCTAGAAGCCATTCTCAATGGATAAAGAATGATAAAAAAATAAATAGAATTAAACTCAAAGACCAAGAAAATAAACACTTCTTATTTAGTGGCTCCATCATCTTCATCTTTAGAACATAAATTTGTCACCATTTTCCATACCTATTCGATCAAAGAGTTCTCCCCCACTGCAGTATTCCAGAAACAGATACTGAATATTGCCTTCTCGTCGGTGACCATAGAATTTCACTATGTTCTCATGGTTTAACATTTTATTGATGCAAATCTCTTTCTTAATGTTTTCTGGGCAATCTATGGCACGCTTCATGTCTACAATCTTCACTGCAACTGCCTCTTCTGTTCGCCTATTCACAGCAAGCTGAACTCTATAAAATAAGTGGAAAATAATTAACTCATCTTTCCATAATTTTTTAGACATTTAAATCATTTATTTATTTCACTGCTTTGGCACAGTGCCTAGCATGTGGTAGGCATTTAATATGTGCAAGTTAACTAACTGGTGATACTAATTCTTTAATTATCAGTAAATGAAGGTACTCTCTTCGATAGGCTTCTTTTTTGTTTTTTTTTTGCAATTTCAAAATTAAACAGAAACCTAGCACAGTGACTAGCATATAGCAGACAGTTGGTAAATGCTTGCTGATTGAAAAAAATTAGTTCAAAAACTGCTTTACCCAGACTAATTTCTTACCCCCAAAAAAGTAATTCTTATCACCAGCAGGCTCTGAATATGTGGCACAGGATACCTAAATGGTCCAGAGATAGCTATGTTGGGCACACAATGGGTACCAAAAGCTTGTTGAAACTGAGTAGCTGGATTCCTAGACCTTATTATAAAGTCATACATTCTACAGGTTTAAAAGAAAGGAAGCTAAATGAAAGAAAAATCATGATGGTTGAAGTTCCCTTCCAGTCCTTTGAAAGTAGAATGTTAAAACAAGAAAGGGTAAGAAAAGGAAAAGACATAAAAAAAAAAAAAAGAAGCCACCATTACGGTCTGCTTGTAGTTGTGAGAATTCCCTTTTCTTTTGGCCCATAATCCCCAAATCCTTGACTATGAATAAGTACCTGGCACAAGGTAGATGCTTGATTGACCCATTGACCTGGAACTGCTGATGGTTAGTCAGTAATGATTGCCACAATAATGGCTTTGACTCCCCTAATTAACAAAATAGTACCAAACTTAACGGTGGTGTTGTCATAAGGAAAATGTTTCATCACCATCATACTTCATAAGCTATACTGGATGGTTTAAGAGATAAGAGATACAATGTCTCTTTCAACCTTAGTATTCTACAACAGAAACCAGAAACAAAACAGAATAGTGCAATACTGGCTGTCCTGCTAAATAAAACATCACAACACTATATGTAGGGAAACTTCTGAAAGTTTCTACAGTAGGAAATGTTTTTGTGATAACTGGAGAAGGGAAGAAGTAAAATTAAATTTATTCCAAATTAGTATTACATACCTGGACTTCCTCCAAACCTTAAATTTAGTCATCTAAATCAGTGATATCGAATAGAAATGCATCCCTACAGGCAACATATTTAGTTAGAAACCACAAATGACCATCGTCCATGTTGTACTGTACTTTTACTCATTTTGTTAAACATTTCCCTGTTACATTTTATTGCGGTATGGGACACATTCAGGAGTTGCCCAGATGAGTCTGACACCTCCAATCTAAACTACTAGTCTAAAATCTACCGGTAGGTAGCAAGCACCTAAGAATGGCAAACAGGTGATGTAAAAAACACTAGTCTCAAGAGCCAGAAGACTTGAGATCATAGTAGGTTCTGCTATTTCTACAAAAAGTCACTTAACCTATTTAGTTTCAGTTTTCACTACCTACCACATCAAGTAGTTGCAAGGATCAAAAAAGGATAAGTATATTTGTAAACCGGCATGAATTTAGGTCAGCTCTCTTAACTTACGGAAATGCTACACAAGTCCCAGTCGGTGTTATCAATAGTATCCCAAACTTATGTCCTGCACCTGTGTAGAAGACAGCAGAACAAGAGGGGAGCTCATACTCACTCTCCATAAGCACCTTCTCCCAAAGTCTGCACCAAATCCCAGTCTTCCACAAAGGGCACAGCCATGGCTCCACCAGGAAGGGCCTCCCTGAAGCAGAAGCAGCAGACACGGAGGCCAGGTCAGTGCAAGCCTTCACTAAGCCTCCTACTAGCCTCCCTCCCCCACCTTACACTAACAAGGTCTTTACCACGTAACCTCCGACCCCTTTACATATATCCATCCTGTGACTCGTAGTTACTCATCGCGGAATGCCGGTGCGGCTTAGCGGGTACGGTGCCAGCCTCCAGGGGCACATTCTGACTCTGACTTTGGGCAAGACCCTCCAAGCCTCTCGGGCGTCCGCTCAGAAGCGCCACTTCCGCGGGGTCGGCAATCCCGGGCCGCACAAACAAACCCCGGCAGCCCCGCCCCTCTCAGAGCCCTTAAAGGGCCACGGAGGGGCGAAGGCGGGGAGCGAGGAGCGGGGCTGGACGGAGAGTCAGGGCATCCGGGTTCTAATCCCCAGGGGCTGGCTGACCTCAGGGGAGACCCTCCCCTCTCGGAGCCTCGGTTTCGTCTCCCGTAGGACGAGGACTGAGCGTAGACTATTCTAAGGTGCCTTCCGGCTCGGTCACACCGGGAGAACGCCGAGGCGGCCCCCTCCCCCCGTCCCGGGAGGCGGGGGCGGGGCCAGGGGGAGGGGAGGATAGGGAAGAGGGGTTGCCCCTCCTTCTCCCCCTCCTCCTCGGGCGGCGCTCCCGCCGGACGGGGGTCGGGGGGAGCCTCTGGTCCGGCCCTGACGAGTCCGGCCTCCTGTCCCTGGAGCTGGCTCAGAGCGCCGCTCTGCAGGCCCCTCTCCCTCCCTGCCGCCCTGTGCCCGCGCCTCGCAGCCAGAGCCCGGGTCCACCGCTCCCCCTCCTCACGGAACCAGGCCCGGCCAGGACCCCCGGGACCTGCTTACCGAGCCGCCGCCGCCGGAGGAATCCAAACGCGGAACCTTTCCCGCCAAAATTCGCCAGTCGCCTCACGACAGCAAACGTGCGCGCTCCGTGGCCGTAAAGCGAGGAGGCCGTGCGCGCTCCCGCGGCCGGAGAGGGCGCCGGGCCGAGGCGGGCCGGGCGGGGGTGACCGCAGGAGTAGACTGCGTTCTGCAGAGCCCCAGGAAAGGTAGAGTTGGAAACAGCAGGAATGGGCGGCTGGGGGAGGGGGTCCAGAAGCGCTGGAGGAGCACGTCCGCTGCAGGGGATACAATGTTTCCTCCGTCCGGGCGCAAGGCCAGGCAGGCGCCCACGCTGAAGCCCGAGCCAGCCTAGCGGAGCCTCAGCCGCGCGGTCCGGGCATCGGGAAGCTAGCGTGTTGGTCGCTGAGGCCCCGAAAATCCCAAATCCAGGGCCGTGTCTATAAAGGCAAGGAAGCAAAGACTTTACCATTTCTCCTGAATCTGATCGGTGTAGACAGCGAAGCCGGAGAAGTCAACCGCTTAGTGTCTCAAAAGACACTTCTTCCTCCAAAGAAGTTCGGTCTAAAAGGATAATCACCTGGACTCGGGCATGAGTGCCTTTTGGGTTGGAGGAGACCTTAAAAGCCTCTAATTCACCTTCTCACCCTAAGAAGGATTATCTCCAATAAGATAATCATAGAATCTTTATGATCCTATTTTACTAGTCTCAGTTCTGCTACTTAACTAGCCAGGAGACCTTAATTTAGAAAGGCCAAGGCCACCCACCGCATGTTGGGCAACTGCCCCGCTTAAATCCAATTCACGAATATGTCTTTGGACCTCAACAACAGTGGAGCCTAAGGGAGGCAGCCTTCAGCCCAGTCACATGGGCAGAGGACAGAGTGAGCCCGGCATGGGCTTCTAATATCCCACGATGTGCTGGTGGTGGGTTAGTTTCTTTTAGTGGCTTTCCTCCTCCCGAGTGAACCCTGCCTATTCTCCATAACTAATTGTTTTTTCTGACATCAAACCCAAATTTAACTGCAATCAACCCTTCGTCCAACGAGGAAGCAAGGGAAGGAGGAAAGGAAGAAAAAAGAAAACAGAGAAGGGAAGAAGGGAGAGAAAGAAAAGAAGGGAGGAAAAAAGAAGCAGAAAAGGGAGGGAAGCGGGGAGGAAGGAAAAAGTGAGCATTTAATTAATCACTTACAGTGTGCACTGTGAAGCTCTGGGGATACAAATAGAAAGGGGAGGCAGGCCCTGACACCATGTAGTAGGAAGTTTCAGCTGCAAGTCAGATGGAAAGGTCCACTGGTCCCTAGAGGAACATAGGCAAGCACATGGCAAGTCCTCAACTTTAATTTCCACAGATAAAATCGTTAATCATTTTCTGTTGTTGAACCACTTGACAATGCCAAAAATGTTGGTGGCCTTTTTTGGGTCTTCCGTAGTTATAGCTGTAATATCCATAGATAGAAACAGTTGGCAGGTTGCATCTCCAAGGGAGATCCAGCTTTCCTGGATCATGGCTGTCCCCATTCTTTAATCAACCTTTTCTTCCCAACTTAGATGCCCTTTTCTCCTGAAACCTGAGCTCCTTTGTTATGCATGGATCAGTAACCGCCTTCTTCTACAGATATCTCGATAGCATTTTATTTTGTCACTTTCATGTAATACTGTGTAATGTAGTTATTCTTGTTTTGTGGTTGTTCAGTCATATCCAACTCTTCATGACTGCATTTGGCATTTTCTTGGCAAAGATACTGGAGTGATTTGGCATTTCCTTCTCCAGCTCATTTTACAGATGAGGAAACAGGCAAATAAGGTTAAGTGACTTGCCTGAGGTCACACAACTAACAAGTGGCTGAAGCTGTATTTGAACTCAGGTTTTCCTGATTCCAGACCCAACCCTATCCACTCTGCCCCCTCACTGCCCCTAGTTACTCTAACTAGACAAGGACTTTATGTATTTCCCAGGGCCTAGCAGAATGCCCTGCATATCATCACTTATTCTCGTTCAATAAACATGCCTACCTTTAAATATTAAGTGATACCATAGTGGTAAGAATGAAAGATTTGGAGTCAGAGGAATAGTTGTTTTTAATCCTTATGTGGCTTGAAGGGAACTCTTTACTTTTACTAGTCTCAAATTTCTCCATCTCTAAAATGAAGGGGGTTGAACTAGATCCTTTCCAGTCCTAAATCCTATGTCTGTCACCGTCTGTAAGCACTATTCCTAATTCTACTATCTAGCAGTCCTGGACTGCTTTGCCTGCAAGTTGGTGGCTAAAAATCAGAATCCAAGCTTTGAAAAGACATGTTGGTTAAACTTGTATGTTACCAATCCGTGAATAAATATAGTTTCTTGGCTAATAGATATCCAAAGGATAGATTGTTAGAGATGTACAGGACCGTAACAATTAATTAGCCCAACTGCCTCATTTTATAGAGGAGGAAACTGAAATGGAGCAATGAAATGGCGTTTGAAAGGTCACCCAAGGAGCAAGTGGCAAGACTGAATAAAAGAAAAAGCATTTATTAAAACATTTATTTGAATACTATGCCAAGTACTGGGAATACAAAAGTAAGACAACCCTTGCCCCCCACAGAACTGACATTTTAATCAGGGTGACTGTACATATAAAGAAGTGGTGACCAGGGAAAGAACTTTCCTCTGGGTAGTTTCAGAACTGATAACTTGTTAATTGCATTGAGTTACTGTTTTCAAGAGCAAAAAGTAGAAAGTGTATATGTTTGGGAGTTGGGTGAAGAGGTGACATGCCCTCTTTGGCAGCAGGGCAGATGGCAAGATGATTTTGATGAGCTGTGGAATATGGTCTGGCTGGGGGGTTGCTACATATAGTAGGCTAGCTGAATTTGTCCTTATATAGTAATCATTTCAACTCAGGCCCAGGATGGGAGTTCCACAGCCCAGTAGATTAAAGTCTTTTGGACTCCAGAAGCAAGTACTTTTCTTACTACTTCACACTGTTTCCCCAGCACAAGTTGTCTGAGCCCATTTTCTCACCTATAAAGTGGGGACAAATAACATTTGCATTATCTTCCTAAAAATAAGTCTGATAATATCTCCCTATTCAATAAACTCCATTGGCTCCCTATTACTTCCAGAATAAAATATGAAGTTTTCTGGCTTTTAAAGTCCTGCATAACCTGACCTCTTCTTAGCTTTAGTCTTCTTACACTTTACTCCCCTCCATATACTGTGTGATCCAGTGACACTGACCTTTTCACTGTGACACGCACACACACAGACACACACAGACACACACATACACACATACACCCAACAACACTCCATCCTCGACTCTGTATTTTCACTTCTATTCCACGACTGGAATTTTCTCCCTCCTTCTGGCTTCCCTGCCTTCATTTATATCTCAGCTAAAATCTATAAGAAGCTTTTCTCAGCCCTCTTTAATTATTAGTGCCTTTCCTCTGTATGTCCAACTTAATCCTGTATAGATTTTGTTTGTACGTTATTGTTTGTTGTCTCCCCAATTAGATCATGAACTCCTTAAAGGTATTTTCTTTCACCTTTCTTTGTATCCCCAGCATTTCACACATTGTCATGCATAATAATACTTGTTGATTAAATTTCCGTCTCAGTCAATAAACATTTATTAGGAGAAGGAAAGGGAATAAGCATTTATGTAGCATCTATTATGCGCCAGTCACTGTACTAAATGCTTTACAAATACTTTATACGATCCTTACAATAACCCTGCTAAATGGAGGCAGAGATTAAATGAACTGCAGAATCACAAAACTAACAAGTTATCTGAGGCCAGATATGAACTCTTGGTCCCACACTCTATCCAATGTGTCACCTAGCTGCCTAGAAGCACTACTGTGTGACAAATACTATGGTAATCACTGGGAATATAAAGAAAAGCAAAAGATAATCCCTCTTCTTGAGGAGCTTGAGTTTAAAGGGGGAGAAAGCATGTAAACAATTAGGTACAAACAAGGCATATACAGAACAAATTAGAGATAATCAGTGGAGGAAAGGCACTAGAATTCAGGGGAATCAGGAGAGTCTTCCAGTAAAAGACAGGATTTTGGATGAGATATGAAGGAAGCTAGAGAATAGGGAAGCTAAGGGGTAGAAAGGAAAAGAGAGAATCCTAGGCATAGGAAACAGCTAGTAGAAATGCAAGAAATTCAGTGTCTTTTTTGAGGACCAATAAGGAGGCCAGGGTCACTGAATTGCAAAGTACATGGCAGATGTAAGATTATTGGAAGACTGGAAAGTTGAGGTGGAGGATCAGGTGATAAGGGACTTTAAAAGGCAATGAGGTGTGCTATTTGATCCTGGAAGTGATATGAAGCCATGTAATGGGGGTGGGGAAGAGCAGGACATGGTCAACCTGCACTGGCAGCTGAGTAGTAGATGGCCTGGAGTGAGGAGAAATTTGTGGCAAGGAAAAACAACATGGGCTGTTATAATAGGTAAGACTTGAGCTGATGAGGGCCATCACTAAGATGGTGGCAGTGACATCAAGAAGGAGGTGAATATGAGAGAGTTTGCAAAGGTAAAGTTGACAGGACTTGGCAACAAATTGGATAAGGGGCATTAGAGTGAGGGCATCAAAGACGACAGCAAGATTGGAAGCCGTGGTAACTGGATGATGTTACTCTTAACAAAAATAAGGAAGTTAGGGAGAGGGGAAGGTTTGGAGGGGCAAAGAAGATGACTTCAGATCTATGGGACATCCATTTAGAGATGCCAGTTTGGGATAAGCAAAGAGTTTAGGGCTAGATAAGTAGATTTGAGAATCATTAGCATAGAGATAATTGAATTTCACAACAGCTGATAAGACCACCAAATGAAAGGGAGAAAAGAAGAGGGCCAAGGACAGAACCCTGTGGGACACCTATGAATAGCAGGCAGGATCTGGATGAAAATCTAAAGGAGACTGAAAATGGGTAGTCAAATAGAAAGGAGAACCAAGAGAGAGTCAGGAAAACCTACAGAGAAAGAAATGTGAAGAACGGGATAATCAACAGTGTCAAAAGCTGTGGAGAAGTCAAGGTTAAGAATTGAGAAAAGGTCATTAGATGTGGCATGAGTTCATTGGTAAGTTTGGAAAAGACAGTTTCAATTGAATAATGAGATCAGAAGCCAGACCATAGAGAGTTAAGAATGGAAAGGAAGAGGAGGCACTTATTTTAGATGACTTTTTTAAGGAGTTTAGCCACAAAAGGGAGGAGAGATTTGGCGTAGTAACTATGAGGGATGGATAGATCAAGTATTTTTTGAGAATGGGAGAGAAATGGGTATATTTGTAGGCATTAGGGAAGTAGAGAAATTACAGATGTGAGAAAAGAGGAATGATAGAGGGGGAAATATACTGGAGAAGATGAGTTAGAATAGGGCCACATGTATGTTTATAGGGGTTGCCTTGACAAGGAGAAGGTTCATCTTAGATGTGAATTGAGAGGGAAAAGCAGGCTCTCAGGAAATGGCCACAATTTTTTTCAATGAAGTATGAGGCAAGGTTTTCAGTTGAAAGGATAAGGGAAAGGGGAGTTACGGGAGTTTTGAAAAGTGATCAAAAGGTTTGGAAAAGTCACTGTGCTGAGTGGGAAAATGAGCTAATTAGGGAGGTACAAAAAGGACTGTCTTGAAGCAGGGAGGGCCTAATTAGCATAACTTTGTTAATGTACGCACATACACATATAATATTGGTTGATTGGTTTTTGTCCTTTATTCTCAAAGACTAAAATGACATCAGTCTATTGGAGTCAAGATACAAGTTATCCAACTGTGGTCAATTAGATAAATATAAGCTTGAAAAGCTCTACCACAGGTCTAACACAAATGGTTCACATGAATCCACATTTGGAGTGGAGATGTCTCTAAATTTGCACATTTCACATTTCTTTTGAGCTATTGCAACTCTGCTTTGCTCATACAGCACAGTGCCTTCTTTTATATGGGCACCCCATGCTGGGAGGTGTTGTGCCAGCATCTCCCATGTCATGCAATAGATTCCAGAGTTCTTCAGAGAGATCTTGAAAATGACCTCCACGTGAGATCTCTATAAAATATCTTTTAGGCAGCCATATGTTTGACATTTGGACAACATGGCCAGCCCATTGGAGTTGCACTCTTTGCAGTAGTTTGAATACTTGGAAATTTAGCTTGAGAAAGAACCTCAGTGATCTTCAGAATCCTCCTAAGACAATTCAAATTAAAGTGATTCAGTTTCCTGGCATGGTGCTGGTATACTGCCCAGGCTTACAACAATGAGGTCAGCACAGTGCCTCTGTAGTCCTTCAGTTTGGTAGGCAGTCTAATACCTCTGATCTCCCACACTTTCTTTCTGAGCCACTCATACACTGAGCTAGCTCTGGTGATGTGTGAATCAACCTCATCATCTGTGTATACATCCCTGGAAAGTACACTGCCAAGGTGAGTGAACTTATCTGCAGCATTCAAAATCTCTCCATTTGCTGTAACTGATGGTTCCACGTATGGATGGTGCAGTACTGGCTGGTAGAGAATCTGTTTTCTTGGTGTTAATTGTTAGGCAGAGAACTACAAGCAGCAGAGAAACAATCCATACTTTGTTGTGTTTTGGCCTCAGAGGCTTCAATGAGGGCACAATCACCTACAAACAAAATATCACGCACCAACTCTCCCTCCACTGGATGCTATCACCATGGCTTTGTGGTTTCCAGTGCTTAAGCAACAGTGCCTGACACGTAATAGATGCTTAATATTTATTGATCAACTGATTTTCTCCAGATTCATTTTGAAACACATGAATAAGAGTGAAGATAGCTTATGGTGGGAGCATTACAGGGCTGAGATGGAGCAGGGCAAGATTGGTGATAGGAAAAAAGGGCAAGGGGTTCAAGAGAAGACAACAGTGTAGACTTAAACTGGTTTACTAAGGGGTCAAGATGGAAAAGGGAGAAGAATATCTCCTGTCTTCGTGTAACCAATGAATGCTTACTGTATTTCAGACACCATGCTCCATATTGGAGATATTAAGTCTTATAAGACTGGCCTTTGCACTTAATGGGCTAAAAGTCTAATTGATAAGGTTTTTAGAGTATTTTTAGATTTTTAGTAGATTAGTAGTATTTTTAAAGTATCTAAAAAGTAGATTAGTAGATTTTTAAAGTATCTACAAAGGGTTGAATAATCTCTTCACTTACTCATCTTCAAAATGAGGGATTTGAACTAGAGGGTCACCAGGTCAAATGCTATGATGCCCTAAGGCAGGGGTGGGGAATCTGTGGCCACATGTAACCTTCTAGGTCCTTGGACTGAATCCAAACATTACAGAACAAATCCTCTTGCTGTGAAACTTGGACTCTGTCAAAAGGCTTCAGGCAAGTACCTAAAAGACCACATGTGACTTGGAGGCCACAGGTTCCCCACCCCTGCCCTAAGGTAACATATGGCTAAGTATCAGGTGACTGGCACAAAATGCTACCATGGTTCTGGGACTCCTGAAGAGAACTTTCCTCATGCCTCCAGTTATTAGTGCCCTCACCACTACCCGCAGTCCCATATTACTTTTTGTTAACTTTTTAAAAAAACTTGGGATCTGTGAAAATGTATCTGTGAAAAAAAAAATTATCCGTGTTGCCAAGTAAAAGGCACAAAATACTACAAAGGTTCTGAAAGTCCTAGAGGAGAACCTTCCTGATCCCTCCAGTTATTAGTGGACCACCACTACCACCACCATATTATTTTATATTTACTTTTTTTTTTACTTTGGATTTTAAAAAATTTATCTGTGCATATGTTGTTTTTCCCCAATAGAATGTAAGCTCTTTGAGGGCAAAAACTTTCATTTTGTGTTTTTATTCACAATAGAATGCCTGGCATATAGTAGGTGCTTAATAAATGCTTAAGTAAATTGAATTGGGAAGGAACTATCAGTGAAAACTGGGGGTCTCAGGGTCTCAGACAGAGATGAAACAGAAACACAGGACACTTCTAGATTTAGAGGACCTGTGCTAAAAATTTCTTGAAGTTATATAAAAAATAGCACCAAAGAAGAAGTGAAAGTAATTTGAATCTAAAAAATTACTTTTAAACCTTTTCTCTGTAAATGTGCTAATTATTGGTGAACAATCTAATTTTTGAGCAAGGAAGCCCAATATAGGATAATAGTGTGCCTTCATCTTGCATTCATCTTCTGACTTACTATTTTACTTTGAGCCTTAGATGAAGATTGTCTGATTGCCCTTCCACCTTCATTAGAAGCCACTCATAATCTCATAATCAACAAGGAATTGCCTGATAAGAGATACAAGGTCTATACCCTACCACCTAAGATTAGCCAACTCTGTTTCCTACTGCTAGCCTTGAGATTTCAACTTCCTAGTCATAATGATGGCATCTAGGGCGTTAGGCAGCTCCATTATATTGGGAGGTTTCTATCAGGTTTCCACAAGGCAGCCCAGAATGGCCGAGATTGGGACTGTAGTGACCTGAGATTCTATTGGCTCGTGACTGCGACTAAGACTGCTAGAGACCAGCATTTTATGGGGAGATTCTGAGCCTGGGGCAGATATGTAGGTGGGAGCCATAACAATGGGATATCCCAATTGCTGAAACTATTAGTGATTATGAATACAGTTGGACTACTGAGAGAGGAAAGGGAGATTCATTTCCAAAACTCTCCCTCTTTCTCTTTCTTTCCCTCCTATATTCTGGGATCTTGAGACAAGTTCTGTATATCTACACTGTTTCCTTACTACTTCCCATAAGTTGTGGGTGCAGGCAAGCAGGAAGTAGTTTGTAAGTTTGCTAGAAGAGAATGGCTCCAAATAGGAATACTAGATACATTTTCTTTCAGTTTTAACTATGTCCAATAAATGTAAAAAAGTAGGAAAAGTACTGACTCTAGAATCAGAGGGCCTAGGTTTAAATCTTTCCTCTAGTGACTTACTACCTGTATGACCTTGAACAAGTCATTTGACCAGTCTAGGTCTCAGTTTTCTAATCTTTAAAATGAGGGACTTAAGACTTGATGGTTTCTAAGATTCTTTCTAACTCTAGGTCCTATGGTATCACAGTATGTTGGGTATCTGAGTCCTCTGGATGAGGGGCAGTGAGTGCGGGGAGAGTCAGTGCTCAAAGAAAGGAGAGTATAGAACTGGGATGAGGGCCCTAGAGTTATGTACAGACCATAAACTCCATTATTTTATGATTTAAGTAATATTCTATTTCATCCTCTAGCTGAATTCCATATCCAGCCTTTTGAAGTCCTGGATTCAGTAATGGGGGATAGGGGTGGAGGTGCAGAATGGAAGAGGGAAAGTGGGCAGTCTAGACACTGACAGGCTAAGTTCCTACTGGCGGACAATGAAGGATGCTACAGCCTTTTAAGAAGGTTCTACCATTCATGCAGCAGAGATTCAGCTAAGGTTATCTGCCAACTTAAATAGAGCTCTACCTGGTGGTCAACTCATATATTGCACTCCCTCAAATAGTTGCATTTCAATAAGCTTAAAGACGGCAGCACTCAAACCACATGAGTTTAAATTGCCACAAGTATCACAAATGTTAACATTAGATTTATAAACATTCTCTTCTCCCCCTCACCAAACTGTATCTGCTACGACGATAGAGTTCCTTGAAATGAAGAATAGAGCAGGAATTACTCTCTGAAATCAGAATCCAACAATAAGTAGTTTTCTAGAAACATACTTAGAACAGAAAGACATGCATGTGCACACACACACAGAGTAAAAGGTGAGAGTGGAGTCTGTTATGCTTCAGATGTAAGAAAAAAAAGCAAGGATAGCAATCATGATCTCAGACAAAGCAAAAGCAAAAATAATTCTAATTCAAAGAGATAAGCAGGGACACCACATTTTGCTAAAAGGTACCACAGACAACAAAGTAATAGCAATACTAAATATATATGTACCAAATGGTATAGCATGCAAATTCTTAAAGCAAAAGTTAAATAAGTTACAGGAGGAAATAGTAAAACTGTAGTAGTAGGAGACCTCAACTTTCCCCTCTAAGAACTAGATAAGTCTAACCACAAAATAAACAAGAAATTAGGGAGGTAAATAGAATTTTGGAAAAAAGTTAGATATGATAGATGTCTGGAAAAAACTGAATATGGATAGAAAGGAGTACACATTTTTCTCATCATTATATGGTGTATTGATAATGCATTTTCCTTATTGCTAATATAATATTGCTTCTTAATGAGAAGATCTTCCCTACCCATTAATGGGCCTGTCCATTAAGGGGAGTTTGATTAGGGAAAATTTGTAGGAAAGCGCACACCATTTGCTACTTTTCTAATGAGGCACTGGTTCTGAAGGGTTGTGATGCCCTCTGACTCTGAAAAATATATAAATATTGTGAGATGAGGTTTTACTTTGGGGCTTAGTTTTTGGAAGAAGATTTGTGGGTTTGTGTGCTAGATGAGACTCTGGGAAGCTGCTAAGCAGCCCTCCCTCACTTTGAAAACCCAGATGTTGGTGTTTCTCTCTCTGGTACCTATGTATGTATGTATGGTCAGGCAGTTGCATATGCCTGTTGATCTGTGATGTATGTATTGCTTGTGTCAGGCAGCTGGAAGCACTGTCTGTTGATCTGTATTTCTCTGACATTCAGGGTGCTGACTTTTTCCCCTGAACTAAGTGAATGATACATGTGCTTGATTAAAGTGGCTGTTGACCCCTCAAAAGTTGTCTTTCCTTTTAAAAAAGCAGATCAAAAAACTTGTGACAGCAGGCCCTTCTGTGTATATTGGGATCCTTGCATTTACACATGGTACCTTCATAAAAACTGACCATATATTAGGGCATAAAATCCTCATAGTCAAATATAGAAAAGCAGAAATATTAAATGTACCCTTTTTAGACAATAATGCAACAAAAATTATATTCAGTAAAGGGCTGTAGAAAAATAGATTAAAATTCATTGGAAACTAAATAATCTAATCACAAAGAATAAATGGATCAAAGAACAAATCATAGAAACAATAACTTCCTTAAAGAAAATTACAAGGGGACAACATGCCAAAATTTATGGAATGTGGCCAAAGGAGTATTTAGAAGAAAATTTATATCTCTAAATCCTTATGTCAATAAAAAAGAGAAAGAGCAGATCAATAAATCTTAGGGCAGGCAACTAAAAAACTAGAAAAAGAACTAATTAAATAATTAAATAATCCCTAATTAAACATCAAATTGGAAATCCTGAAAATCAAAGGAGAGATTAATAAAATTGAAAGAAAATCATTGAACTAATAAATAAAACTAGGAACTGGTTTATTTAAAAAAAAAAACAACAGTGAAAGAGATAAGCCATTGGTAAGTTGATTAAAAATAAGAAGAAAAAAATGAAATTATCAGTAGCAAAGATGAAAAGGGTGAATTCACCGCCAATAAAGAGGATGTTAAATCACTTATTAGGAGTTATTTTGCCCAATTTTAATGCCAAAAAACCTGACAATTTAAGTGAAACGGATGAATAGTTACAAAAATATAAATTGTCCACATTAACAAAAGAGGAAATAGAATACTTAAGCAACCCTACCTTAGAAAAAGAAATTGAACAAGTCATAAATGAGCTCCCCAAGAAAAAATCCCGGAGACAAGATGGATTCACAAGTGAATTCTATCAGATAGTTAAAGAACAATTAATTCCAATACTTTATTATCTATTTGGGGCAGGTTTGTGGCCCAGTGGATAGAGCACTGAGCTTGGAATCAAAAAGAGTTATCATGAGCTCAAATCCAGCCTCAGACACTTATTAGCTGTGTGACCCTAGGCAAGTTACTTAACCCTGTTTGCCTCAGCTTTCCTTATCTGTAAAATGAGCTAGAGAAGGAAATGGCAAACCACTTCAGTATCTTTGTCAAGAAAATCTCAAAATGGGATCACAGAGAGTCAGACATAACTGGAATGACTCAACAACAATAAAATAATCTATTTGGAAAAATAGGCAAAGTAGACCTACCAAATTCTGTTTGAAACATAAATATGATTAGTAACTTATCACCTTGATTTGCCTGAATTCCCTTATTATCTAGGAGAGGCTGGGTATCAAAATCAGCCAATCAGGGGGCAAACGAGTGCTGCTTGAGTTTGACATACCAATGATCCTTTGTGATGTCCATTGGGTTAACCTGGAACATCCCTGTTGTGCCAGCAACCATAAGGCCAGCTTAAACTGGTTCATACTGGCCCCAAATGAACAGAGCTTGCACAAACATTCTGATTCTAGGCACTTTGTATTTCTCCTATTTTCCCACCTTCCTTTGATGTAAAACCATATAAACCACTCTCTAAACCCCTATTCTTTAGAGCAGCAGACTAGGTTCTCCTGTTCTCCAAGTGAGCCTTTGCTGTATTCTCCCAATAAATGCTTCCAGCTTTGCACTGGAATTCCCTTTGTTCAAGCAGATGCTGTGCCTCAATTAAATGACCAATTAATCAGTGCTAACACACCTAAACCAGGAAGAGTAAAAACAGAGAAAGAAAACTATAGACCAATATCCCTAATGGATATTGATGCAAAAAAATTAAATAAAATACTAGCAAGGAGATTACAGCACAAAGATCATACACTATAACCAGGTGGGATTTATACCAGGAATGCAAAGGCTGGTTCAATATTAGAAAAACTATCAGCATAATTGACCATATCAATAACAAAAACAACAAAAATAACATAATTATCTCAAAACGTGTAGAAAGAGCTTTTTGACAAAAATATAACACTCATTCTTTAAAAAAACACTAGAAGCATAGGAATAAATGGAGCTTTCCTTAAAATAATTAGTATCTCTCTAAAACCATTAGCAAACATTATCTATAATGGGGATAAATTTTTCCAACATGATCAGGGATGAAGCAAGCAAAGATGCCCACCATCACTATTATTCAATATTGTTCTAGAAATGCTAACTATAGTAATAAGGCAAGAAAAAGAAATTGAAGGAATTAGAATAGACAACAAGGAAACAAAACTATCACTCTTTGCAGATGATATGATGGTATACTTAGAGAATCAAGTAAAAATCTAGTTGAAATGATTAATAACTTCAGCAAAGTTGCAGTATATAAAATAAATCCACCTAAATCAACAGCATTTAATATTACCACAAAATCCAGCAGCAAGGAATAGAAAAATTTCATTTAAAATAACTGCAGACAATATAAAATACTTGAGAGTCTACCTGTCAAGACAAACTCAGGAACTATGCGAACGCAAAAAACACTTTTCACACAGAAGGGCTACAGCTGCAAAAGAGAGACCATATGTGAAATATAGAAGAACAACTATAAAAGGCAGAATCAAGAGCTTGGTGACTGACTTGATATAAGGGGATAGGAAGATCAGGTTGGCTTGTGGGCAAGCATGCTAAGGTCTTCCCCAGCCCATCCCTGCTCCTTCTTAGAAATAGTAAGATACCTTATTTTCTCATCATATTTGTCTTAAGTCCTTGGGCTAATCTGAATGAGTAACTTCATTAACTGCCTTCACTATAAAGTCCGAAATACTATTATTCACTGAATTTTTTTTTACTTCATTCTTAACAAAGACCTAACCAGTTTCTAAAGGAAGAGGCCTTAACAGCTCAGGAAAAACTCCCAGAAATTAGAGTAATGAACACATTAAGAGGAAGAATATCTTTAACTAATTCAATTAATAGCAATATCTCTTGTATTCACCTTTGACCAGATTGTATCCTTAGAATGAGTGGTTAAAGAGGGATTAAATGGTTTTAGGGAAATGATTTTTTTAGAGTATGCTGGAAGGTGTTCTTTTGGATTAATCAGAAACTAATTTTTTCCCCCTATTTCATCTGCATTAGGTAATCCTGCCTCTATTTTGGTCTCTCTGAATTGTATGTGGAGAATAGCTTGGGCAGAAAGATTTCCAAAGGCAGTATGGATCTTTGTTAGGATTTCTAAATTAAGATAGTTAGGATAATTTAATTAATAAACTTGTCTCAGGCAGATTTGTCAAAAATGTGGATCAACACCTGCAAATGTATAGATTGGGAGAATAAGAGTGTTTTTAATAGATACAAATAAAGGTTAAAAGGGAGTAGAAAGAGAAGGATGTGTGAATGTACAACTTAAGAGACATTTCTGGGAATGGAACTTTTCAAGGTAAAGGACGGAGAAGTAACAGACACAAAAGGTCTCTTTCTCCATGCTCTTTGTGCCCAGAAAATAAACCTGTCACTAGTAGAGAAGCCACCAGCCATGAACAACAAGGTACAAGTGAAATCCTGTGCAGCCTGAGTGACTAGTCTGGGGAGAAAGGGGTGGAGTGGAGAGGGAGGTGAAATTGTACATACTGTAGCCTTTTAAGAGCAGTAACTAAAAAGTCTAGTTTCCAGCAGGTGTGTATGACTGACAACTTTTAATCAACTGAATACTTATTAAGCATATACTATGTGCCAGGCAAGAGGCAATATGGTGTCTGGCTTCAAATTCTGCCTCAGATGTTTACTAGTTATTTATCTCTTAGCAAACCACTTACCCTAAACCTCAGTTTCTTCAAATGAGGGGAGTTTGATTCCATATGCATACATCAATTTTTCAGATGCTGTGGCCATTTGTTTCCTATGGATGTCCCATGAATAATTCCTATAAAGATCAACTCTTCCTATAAAGTGTTTATTCATTGGTGAGATCACTATTTAAATGATATGAAATTGAATGAATTACCTTCTTTACAATCTCATTAAAATGTCTTTGTTTTGAACTAAATGTGCCATTTAGATGTCTGGTAAAAGAACACATATTAGCAGGAGTGAGATGGAGTTTGGAAAAGATCTGGCCCCCTAACACCCCAAATACCCAATACTTTGGATAGTTAACTGGATGCCGACAGGGAACACAGTTTCTGAGCAGCATTCTATTACACTGATGTGGTCACTGTGTATATTGATCTTCAGGTTCTGCTTACTTGACTGCATCAGTTCATGCCAAAGCTTTCCATGTATCTCAGATTCTTTAAATTCCCAATTTCTGACTACATAATAATATTCCAATATTTGTATGCATATATGACTGTTTAGTCATTTCATTTCTAATACTTCATTTGTAGTTCTTTGTTACCACAGATGCCCACATGCGCACACACACATGCACACAACACACACACACACACACACACACACACACACACACACAAGTGCTGCCCTAAACATTTTCAGATAATGTTACTGTTGTTTCAGTCTTTGACTGCCCTGAGGTGTAGCCCAGGAGCAGGGACTGCTGGGTCAAAGAGTAAAACAATTTAGTCACTTTTCTTGCATAATTCCAAATTATCCAAAATAGCTGAAACATTTCTCAGCTCTTGGAATTCTCTCAGCCTGAAAATCTTTAAAACTAAGAAAGGAATATTTCTCAGTGGGGCCATATAAATAAAGTCCTGCATTAAGGCAGTAAAATAGACTTAATAAATTAGAGTAATCCTATATAAAAAATTCTAGAATATTTAATATTCTAATAAAAAGTTCTAGAATATTTAATAATAGTACTTCTAATCTTCATTTCCATTTCTATCTGTATCTTTGCTTAGACTCCAGGGAATATCATGTTTGACTCAGGTTAAGCTAATCACCTAAAATCATGCCACAGTGCTGATAGTTTTTGGTACTAAACATCTTTTCTCAACTCCCTCAGTTGCCTCTCTGCTCTAATTGAAAGGCTGGAGGGTGGAGTAGCAAACTCTTCCCAAAGTCTTCCTTTATAGAGGACTTTGCACATTCAGAACTTTCCAAGTAACTCTCCCATTTTCTATCAGCAGCTCTAGTAGGTTTCAACTTTACAAAACGTTTGTGCGTATACCCTTTGCAACCCCCTCTCTCCACTTTCAAGTTCCTTCAGTGTGTTGTCTTCCCCCATTAGACTGTCAGATCCTTGAGGGCAAGGTCTTTCTTTTCCTTATTTATATCCCCAGTGTTTAGCATGGTGCTTGGCATGTAGTAGGTGCTTAATAAATGAATTGAATTCACTAAACCAATACTTGAATCATTTCCAGCTTGGTAAGACCAACTAGAGTTGATACTCAATGACAAACTCTTAGAGAACACAAGGGCTGCCCCTATGCTATGATGAGGCATCAGAATAAAACTTTACTGGAGTAGCAGAATCCAAGGACCAGCCTATCCAGGTTCAAGAGAATCAACACTAGAGTGATTTTAAAAAAGCATTTAATGAGTTGTAGAAAGGTTGCAATCAGTCAATGGAAAGGAAACTCCCATGAAGGGAATAATAAATTCTTTAAATATTTAAATAAATATTATTTCCACTTAATATATCATTTCCTATTATTCACTGACATAGATGTAATTTTCTATTATCATGTCTCAGTCCTTTAGTGAAGAACACAATTTTAAGCATGTTGAAATAATAAGGGGAGAAAAAAGAAGAGATAGAGCAATTCAAAACCTAAAAGAGAATACATCCCTCTCTTAATGAAAGTGTTTTCTTATGACTTGCATAAAACAGGAGTAAAAAACAACCAGTTCCAACCTACCTTCTATCATAAGACAGATAATGATATATGAATATAACTGAAAGATGCAAAGAACGCTTCTCATTCAATTTATTATTTCCCTGGTGATATTAAGATATGATTCTTGATTTCACATTCTTTAGAAACACTAAGAAATAACTATCTGCCTACACAATACTTGTTTATTCATCAAACATTTATTAGATATCTGCTATGTGCAAGGCCCTGCTCCTGTTTACAATTCAGTAGGGGAGATGACAAGCATAAAAACAACCAAAGACAGTCAAGAACACTGGTTTAAACAACTGTAGACTCAGAAGTCTAGAGTCTGTCCAATGCCCTATCTGTGTAATAATGGGCAAGCATGGTCATACCACTCTGAGTTGTAATTTCCTCATTTTTTGGATGAATTTAAGATCCATTTATAATCTGCAAGGACATAAACTATCACAAATGAAACAAAGCAGTCCTTGGATAGTAATCCAAGTCATATATCTTTCCCTAGAAATGCAGTGCCACTCTGAGCAACAGCTAAGGGAAGGACACATTAATATCATGTTTACATAGCAACTTACATTCTAGTAAGTTTATTCTGGGAGGAAGAAGCAGGATCAGGGTTCCTATGGAGAAAGTATGTATTACTCTGGAGGTGGAATGGCTCCTGGGAGGAAGTTCCAGTATGCTCGTGCCAGCTCAGGTTCCCAGCTGCTACTCTAAATAGTAAATCTTTGTCCAGGTAACAATATGTAAACATATTAAATGAAGAACTGAAGCTTGACATTCTCATTATAAATTAAATCAGGAGATAAAAGAAAGTTGCAATTAAATGGAAAAATCTTCCTCAGATCTTCCTCAGAGAGGCAAATAAAGGAGTTGGCAGAGTTGATTTAACTGTGTTGAAAAGACATAAGAAAGACCATTTCAGTGGACCCTTATTTGGTCATCTTATACTACAGAGCTCAAAATAAGCATCTGCAAAAGGAGTGCCATGAAAACAGAGGTGACTCAGTACAGAATCAAAGACAAAGCTAGATTCTCTATAGACTGTAAGATCCATCACATGCTCTTGTGGGCAGATAGCATGGTGGCTGATTCTGGGGCTGATCAAGCCAGTAAAACAAGAGCCACAATCATTCAAAAGACTTTGGCCTGTCTACACAGGAAGAACCAAGTAGATAAAGAATGTCCACTGTCCATACTATCATATGCAATTCAAGGGAAAAGAGCTGGTCTACCAGTGCACCTAATTTGGATAGCCACCGCAGATATGGATAATGAATGAGGCTCAGAATTGACTAGGAAGAGGAAAATTGGCTCAATTGCGTTTGGGAGATTGTACTGTTTTTAATGCCACCAAGTTTCTCCCTAAAACAAAGGCTTTTCTTTTTAACATCAATATTCTTCTGTATAGCCTTGAGATATGGAACTAACTGTAGATCAAGACCGCAGTCTTGAAATTAAAAATGAGTATCAATTCAGAGGCCAATGGAGAGTATGTGAGCAGGATATAATACACAAGAGACTAAAAGAAATGGAATTATAATAAAGGATATCATCAAAGAAATGTATGATCTAAAAAGATGGGTTGATCGCATGGAGAGTGGGACAACCAGAGGATGGTTGTATGATCCTTAAGTCCTTAACTTCATGATGTCAGGAAAAAACTGGAAGGTTACATCATGTTGGGTAGATGCCCTGTGGCAAACTTATGGGAGGACATGAACAAGTATAGTCCAGGATAGGCATGGATGGGTTACAATCTGCATTGTTGGAGGCAACAGCCACATCAATGAAATCACAGATCTGGTTGAGCATTCTTCCTAGGGCTTCTATGGCCATGTCCAGTGTTTTTAGGTTCACTACTCTCCCTTCAGAAGCTTTGTATTACAATTGTGTATAAAGTAAAAATAAATAGTGAGTTTCCTAAAACTCGTGACAGTGTATGAGATTTTTAACATCTTAGAGAGACAGGGCCCCTTTTCAGAATATTTACTGGTTCTTAGCTAGTTTTGGATAAGTAAAGATGCCATATGATCAAGTTCCAAATAGGTGAGGTATCACTGTATTGGCTTAAAGGTGGAGTGATTTTGTAGGGTGTTCTGGTCAAGAGTCTCCTCAAAATGTTTCAGAGAAATTCATCCTAAAAATTGTAAACTTATTGTCTTTATTGTATCATAAAAGTTAATGGTTTTAAACTACATGAGCTTAAGGTAGATTGCCCTCCATCCTTAAAAAGGGTCAAAGAGACTCTGAGTATTGGGCTCAAGGCAAATTTAAGTGATGTACGTCTTTCATTATAACCACCTAATGGTCCTTCCCTAATCTTATGGATAGGAGAGATGTTGTTCTATTTTCCCTTCCTCTATTAATACTGGGGCTCTCCACACAGGCGACAGATACTAAATAAATGCCTGAGTTGTTTTAATGTAACTGACTACCTAGTAGATTCACAACACTGTCAGCAATTTGCAACAGCAGTTTGCCATGAGTTTGCCACAATTACCAACAAGAATAACAGAACTGTGGACTTTGTTTCCAAAAGTCAGGGTAGGGTTAATTTTACAGTAAGCTGTACAAGTATACAGTGTTTGTCTTTCTGCCACAGCCAAGTAACTACTATAACTGTACAAAATGTAACTTGATCTCCCTTATGATGACAATAGCTAGCATTTATGTAGCACCTACTACGTGCCAGGCACTATGCTAAGCACATACAACTATCTCACTTCATCCTCACAAACCCGGGAAGTAAATGCTATTACCTCCATTTAGAGTTGAGGAAACCAAGGCAAACCGAGATTAAGTGACTTGCCCAGGGTCATACAGCTAGTAATTATCTAAAGCCAGATTTAAACTCATCTGTCTGACTCCAGAACAAGTGCTCTATATACTGTGCCACCTAGTTGCTTCAAGAGAAGGTAAAAGTGCTAAACAAACACCTTTTCATTCTCTAGGACATCAGGGGAAAAGACATTTTTTTTTAAGGATTGGTTTGCTGCATATGGGAGGTACAGAGGTACATTCAGAAATGAATGTAATATAAAAACAGATGGCATCAATTAAAAAAACATACCACTTTATTACAAAGTAGAGAAAAAAATCTGAACAGGCAGAAAAGAATTCTGAGTGGGTCAGAGGTAGGAAAAGTAAAAGAACTTGAAATATAAGAGAAAGGGAAGCACTAAGTAAAGTGTGAGACTTCCCTGGGGGATGAGCAGGGGGTGGAGCAGGAATTTCTAAGGATGAAGCAGTCATATGCACTCCAAGGAATGATCCCATCAGGGAATAGCTCAGGAAGGGTCAAAGGAAGAGATGAGTTGTGGTGGCTGGTAATCCCTTGCTAAGAGGTAACAATTTGCTCACTTGACATTAACAATAGAGGGACACACTGTCTTCTGGGAAAGTGTAAATTGGATGAGACCGAAAACCTATGACTTGTCAAAACCAGATGACTACTACCAATTTCTGGTGATTAGCATGAAATGAGGATTCATTAAGCTAGATGTAGCCTGAGAAACATTACTATGTATTATTAAGCCCTGGATAAAAAAACTGAAGGGACAAAGGTGATTTTTTAAACTCCTCTTGTCACTTGAGGGTAGAAGGAACCTTGCAAAAGAAAAGATGATTTAGGAAGTGAAGGTTAGTTAACAATATAGTGCCTGAGAACAGGATTATGGACCATGGCTTAAAATAGAGGATTTGGGGGCTCTTGGCATGAAATGGAGCATAACAAGTGGAAGCTGGTAAAAGCATATTTGCCTAGAATCTTGCAATTCTGATCAAGAGGGTTTGGTACTGAAAAAAGAAAGGAGGAAAACTGCTTGTGTATTTATCTATCAAATAGCTAAAATGCAGGAATAACAGTAGAAACATAAAGCAATCTGGAGCAGATATAAAAATCAAAACCTCAAGTCTCCATACATAAATGTACAAAGTATGGTAATAAGCAAGATGAGAGATTGTAATACAGGGCAAATGTGATCTCACGGGCATTACTAACACCATTATACCATGGTATGATGAAACTCATGACTGGAACATGGCTAAAAGGGTCTATCTTAATCTGAAGGAAGAGAGTAGACAAAAAGTAGGACTGGAGTAGGTTATATACTAAAGTGATCACAAGGAAATCTAGGAATAAAAACAGGGAGAACATTTAGAAGAGGATCAATGCATAAAGATATAGAAATGATATTTATCATGGGACTATACTAATAGGCCAGCTGAATAAAGATAGAAGTAGAAGGGAAATTTGGGAAAGAGATCCCAAGTCCACACTAAGGCATGACAGAGAGATAGAAGATTTCAATTATCTGGACTTCTGCTCTAGTTCTACACCAAAAGCAGCGCAGTTAATGAAGTAACTTTTTTGCTTTTAATACTTTCCCTCTTTGAAAAGGTGGAGAAATTAACTGGGAAACTACTATCATGAACCTCATTCTGATCAACAAGAACTGGTTGCTAATGCAGAAACTATGATAGGAAAGGGAAGGGGAAGGAGAAGCATGGACAGAAGCCCCTACCCTAAGAATCTGAGATAGAGAAGAGGAAAACTGGCCATGGCACGACATGCATGGCAAGAGATTTCACAGGATTCAGAGAAAGCATAGGGAGGATCCCATAGCCTAAAATTTTATAAGCAAGATGAGCCCAAGGACAGGAAACTACAATTCCGTAAAAATAGTGTCTGTGACACTAAAGATCAAAACGGGCTTGGGTTGGCAGTGAAAGGGCTTTTTTAAAGCTACATTGGGGTCATGAGGAATGATAAGGGATGACAGAAGGCAGAATTGTTTAACTCTTATTTTGTTCCTGTTCTCTCTATCAAGAGGGATTAGAAAAATTAGAAAATTAGAAAAAAAATTAAATGAAGAAGTCGATTGTGAAGTTAACGAAAAATATTTGAAAAGGAGCTGAAATCCAAGATAAACAAGAAAATGATAAGAAAGAATCCAGTTATTTTCAATGAGTTCAGGTTATCAGGCCCAAACAAACTATACTACAGGATACTGAAAGAAATGCTGGATGAAATAGTTGAATTTGTCAATGTATCTTTCCAAGGATAACAAGAGAGGTGTCACAAGACTAGAGAAGATAGACCAATATCCCTATTTTCAAGAGGACAGATTCTGCAATGTAGACTAGTGAATATGAATTCAAATTTAGGCAAAAGTCTAGAATATATTAAAAGTATAAGCATGAATGTTTTAAAAAGGAAGCAATGGAGACAGGTACATGGCCCTGGAGTCAGGAGGACCTGAGTTCAAATCCAGCCTCAGACACTTACTAGTTGTGTGACCCTGAGCAAGTCACTTAACCCTGATTGCCTCCAAAAAATATTAAATTTTAAAAATAAAAATAAATCAATAATCACCAAGACTCAGTCTGACTTTGCTGACAAGTCATGCCAGACTAAGCACATTTCCATTTCTGACCAGGCTGATGGAAAAGGGACTGCTATATCTTTTATCCAGATTTCAGCAATGGATTAGGTAAAGTCTCATATGCCATCATTGTGAATGAGATGGAGAAATGTAAGCTAGACAGTGATATAATTGGGTACATTCAAAACTGTTTGAAATGATCAGACTCTAAAACTGTCCTTGATAGCTTTTTGTCATCTTAGAGAGAGTTCTCAAGTGGAATGTTTCTAGGACTTTTCCATTGCCCTATCTTGTTAACCTTTTTTCCATGACTTAAATGAAGGTATAGATGACATGATCAAGTTCACAAATAACACAAAGGTAGTAGGGATAGCTAATGGATGAGAGAATCAGGACATAAAAAAGATCTCAACAGGTTAGAATGATGGACTGAACCAAATAAATTGAAATTCATTAGATATAAAACTAAAGTCTTATACTTGGGGTTAAAAAAAATCACCTTCACAATTCAGAATGTGAGAGGCAAGGCTAGCCAACAATCTGTGTGCAAAAGATCTGGGGATAAACTCAGTATGAGTCAATAGTGTGACAAGGCAACCACAAAGGCTAATTTCATCTTAGGCTGCATTACAAGAGGCAAAGTATCCAGAACAGGAAAGGAAGGCAAGAGTCTTGCTGAACTTTGACCTAGTTACATCAGAGCTACAATATTATACTCAATTCTGGGCAACAAAATTAAGGACTCTGGAGTCTAGCTGGAGAACATCCAGAAGCAGCGAACCAGGATGATAAGGAGCCATTATAGGATCAATTGAAAGAACTAGGAATGTTTAACAGATGATTTAGAAGGAACATGATACTTCACTTTAAATACTTGGTCTATAATACAGAAGAGGGATTAGAATTGTTTTTCTTGGCCCTAAAGAGCGGAACTTGGAAAAATGGGTTACAGAGAAGCTAATTTAGGCTCAAAGTGAAGAAAATTTTCTAACAATTAGAGCTAACCAAAAGTGGAATGGGCTGCCTTGGGAGGTAGTATGTTTCCCCTTGCTAATGGTCTTCAAGTGAAGGAAGGTTAGATGACAACTTGTTGGAGACTTAAGGAGGGAATTTCTGTACATGTACACATTTTAGACTCGATGGCCTCTGAAGTCTCTTCCAATTCTTAGATTCTATAATGTACCTGATCTAGTCCTTGGTAGTTTGGCTGACTTGAAGGAGTTGGGAATGGTTTTGCCCTCAATTTATTTAGGAGAGGCATCTCTGTGCAAGTATCAGGCCTAACATCTTCCTTTCTCTCAAAGCGATGAGAATGTCTGCCTGCTATGGCACATTAAGTCAAACCAAATAAGACACATTTAAAAATTTTTCTTTCCCCTTTAATTGACCATGGTAAAGCCATGACATTTCATTTGGTAACCTGCTTATAATTATAAAAATTATTCCACCTGGCCCGCCCTGGGCAAAACTTCCAGGCAATTTCTATCCCATTCTGCCCTGTTCTTACAAACTGCATATAAAAACAATGTCTGCGGCATCCTAGGTGAAGATGAATTCAGTGCGATGCAAACTGGAGGTGAAGATGATAATTATGTCCTTGACAAGCCTCTGTTGTCCAGGTCCTTTACCTGTAAGACAAATTAGCAGCTTTAGCCTTTTGCAAGACTCTTTAAAATTAAGGAGCATCACTATTCAACAAAAACTGTTAGGAAAATTATAAAATAGTCTGGCACAAATCAGATACATTAATGAATCACATCATATATACCAACATAAACTTCAAATGATATAACAGGTGAGACATCATAAACAAATAAAAGAAGGATGGAAGAAATTACCTATGGATAATGGATGAGATCTATGGATAAGGAAAGAGTTTATGAACAAACAAGAGATAGAAAGGTTCACAGCAGGTAAAAAAGACAAATGTGATTACATAAAATTAAAAAACTTCTGTACAAACAAAACCAATGCAACTAAAATTTATAAGAATAAGAGTCATTTCCCAATTGATAAATAATCAATGGATATGAATAGGTAGTTTGGAGAGGAAGAAACCCAAGCTATCAATAACCCTTTGAAAAAGAATATTCTAAATCACTAGTAATTAGAGAAATTAAAATTAAAATAACTCTAAGGTATCACCTTGCATTCGTAAGATTGATTAAAAAAAACGGAAAATAAAACACTGGTGGAGTTACTTGTAGAGGTGTGGTCCAACCATTATGAAAAATAATTTGGAACTATGTCCAAAAAGTTGTTTAACTGTGCATATCCTTTGACCCAGATAATACTACTAGGTTTATGCCCCAAAGCAACCAAAGAAAGAGTAAAAAGACTCATGTGTTTGCAAATATTTCTAGCAGATTTTTTTGTGGTTGCAGAGAACTGGAAACTGAGAAGGTATCCACATCAACTGGGAAATGGTTAAACAAGTTATGGTATATGAAAGTGATGGAATACTACTGTGCTATAAGAAATAATGAAGGGAATGGTTCCAGAAAAACCTGAGATCTGCATGAATTGACACAAAGTAAAGTGAGCAGAACCAGGAAAATAATTTATACAATACCAATATCGCAAAGACTAACAACTTTAAAAGACTTAGGAACTCTCATCAACACAATGATTAATCTAGCAGTTTGAGGCATTTTTTTGGACATGGCTAATGCAAGAATTTGTTTTGCTTGACTATACATATGTATAACAAGATTTGTTTTTCTTGCTTTCTCATTGGGGTAAAAGGGAAGGGTAAATTTAGAACTGAAAATTAAATAATATTGAATTTTTAAATATTAAAATAAAATTAGGAACATATTCTTCCTTTGGTACTAGGTGTGGTTCACCCAAAAGAAAAGTGAGATGCACGCTGATGCCCAACATGGCTTTGATATGAAGCAAAAATTTTATTTTCCTCTGAGAAACTGACTTTTCATTCCTTATTTTTTAAGAATATCTAGGACAAAATTATAAAATCAATACCCTTTAACATATAAAGGTCAACTCTCAAAACATATGTAAACAAATCTAATTAGAAAACCAATGCTGCAAGAAATCCTTAAAGCACATATTTTCTTTCTACTCAAGTGTAACAACCCAAAATAAAATTACACACACACACACACACACACACACGAGGAGGTTCTGAATCGATTTTAAATTTTGATGAGAATTGCTTATGGAAATTCTCATAAATGAAAAAGGTGCAGCCCATTCACAACCAAGGATTAATCCAAAAAAAATAGGAGTTAGTACTGATAGAGAAGATTTAAAATTCAAAACTAGAAAAGACCTTAGGGATGATCTATTCCAACTTTCTCATTTTATAAATGAGAAAAGTGAAGGTTAGAAAAATAGGTCATTTGCCCTAAAAATCACATAAATAGTAAGTACTGGTACTGGGATTCAAACTCAGGTCTTTTAAGCTTGAAGACAATCCCAGTGCTTTCCCCCATAATACAGCACTGCAGCATGCACTAACCTTGTATATCCTGACCAGCCAATGTTCTGTAGTATATGCTTCTTCTAGGACATCAAGCTCAAAATCTTTGTTACCAATCTCAGCATTTCTGACTCTGTCGTAGCCTGGTGGACGCTCTAGGAAGGGGGAAAAAAAAGCCATTTGTTATTATTTGCACCTGAAAATATTTGCTGGAGTGTATGTTAATAAAACTGTGATAGGAAAAGATGAGAAGGAGATATTACACAAAACATTCTCTCTACAAAAGGATACCTAGCAGAGTGCAGAGCTCAGTCTTTCTCAAAAACACAGAACAAGCTGGCCTTCAGCCCCTTTGAGGAATTATGAAGATGATTAAAGATCCCATTAACTAGGGAGAAAGAACATGCAAATACTCCAAAAGAGTCCATGAGAAACTCTTTTGTTTCTCATATAGGGGTCTAAATGACATTCTTGGCACTAAAGGTTCCCTTGAGTTAAACAAGGGATTTCAGATGTCAGGTTCCCAGACCTAGGGGAGATAATACTAAGATATGCAAAGTCAAAAGATGATTTTATGTCTAAAGCAGGTTTCCTTCAGAGTAGCATGTATGAGAAATTAGGGCCCTTGTCCTATTCCAGCCCACATCATACCCATTCTTTACCACACTGTCCTTCACTCACTGGCTTCTGTGTAGACCTGTCCAAAGCGGTAGTAACACATCTTATACATGAGGCAGTTGAGAAGCACTGGGGAACCTTCCCGGTCAACACGGAACTCCCCAGTTGGAGTATAGTAGTCATGCTCCTTGATGTGCTTGCCGGTATCTGTGCTCCCCCCAATCCGGACCATCCATAGAAACTTGTTAATGTCTACAAAACAAAAAGAAATCAGATTTTTCAGACTGAGGGCAAAACTAGACAAATAAGTTCTCACAAATATCACTATTTCCAAGGAAATTTCCTCTTGAAATCAAGTTTTTCTCTTATGGGGGAGAAATATCTAATTTTAATCAGCATACCAAGTGGTAGAGGAGGGAATGGGGAGATAAGATACTATATGTTTAGTATTCTATCATAAGACTCCTCCACAGCTCTTGAGACAAAAAATCTTAAATATAACATTTTTAAACTGGCATTGAGGAAAAATTCATAATGATTTTCAATTGGGAACAATGTGTAACAACAAGTCACCCCTACCCCACCCCAGGAGATACAGAATAGGTAACAGAATGAGTCTTTCTTTGCATCAGCCACAACACCTGGAACTAGCTTCATAAATTGCATATACGATGACTACCGACAAAGTACACACGTTAAAAATCATTCCCAACTTCTTAGCCTATGCTAATAAATCAAACGAAGCCACTTCACCCTCAACATTGTCCCTTTTGCCAAAAACACCAAACACAGGATTTAGAAAGTTAGACAAATGAACTTTGGCCAGAAGGTCAATTTCAAAGTGCTCTACTGGCACATCAGAAAAACTGTGCTGCTTCCCTTGCACATGCTTTCAGGTAGGCAATATAACATTCAAGTCTACATTACCATCTCTATCTTACAGATGAAAAAACTGAGGTACAAGCTAAGCAACCTGTCCAGATCATACAGAAGCAAAACTAAATATAGAATCCTAGAGTCCTGAATCCCACTCTCAAAGTATTATTAGACCAGCTGTCCACAGAACACTGGGGTTGTGGCTACCCGTCTGGTAGTCCCAGGTATAGAAGTCTGAGGTCATTTAGGGAAGAGAGGGTTAGAGGACCAGGGACAATGTAGAGTATAGTCTAATACTCAAAGATGAGCCTTCTAGTAGACTATAAAAAAAAGGTGTGAAATGTCATGTGATAGTGACACTGCTCAGAGAATCTAGACTCTGATCATATTTTTTTTTGTTTTGTGACTGTAGGACAGCTAGAAAATAGGTATTTAATAGGAAATGAATAATAATTAAATTGAGGCAGAATATAGCTAGCAGAAATTCAATATTTTTCATGAAAGACATTGAAAGGGACTGAAATTAAGGATATTTAAGAAACCTTATATAATAAGAGGCATTGCTTTATAGTGAAGTATTTAAACTTGACTATATTTAAACTATGTCAAGATTTAAAGACTTGAATGATTATCATTCCCTTTTAAAAGTCCCCCTTAAGATACTATACATTTATTCTAATGCTGTGCCAATATTCAAAACATCTCTGGAACTCCTTTCAGAAGTGTCTACAGGGACTGTCACCTACTTGAACAATCTCAGTGGTCCTAAATCTTAATCATAAGAGTGAATTTGATTTTTTAAGATAATAAAAATATGTGATATTGCATCTGATGAGTAAGATAGGTGGTCAAACAGGATAAAGATACATTTGGTCCAAAACTTTCACAGAACATACACTGGTTGGAATACTGTTACGGTGGAGAATCCTATCACTGAGCTATAAGTTCTTTTCTCATTCAAATCCTTTAGAATGTCTACATAATAAGCTTAACTGGCCAGGAAAGACAAAGTCTACATGAACAATACTTATAAAATCAAAGAAACAAATCTACAACATCATCCCCTAGGATTTTGACCTGGATACTTTACTGAATCTAATGGATGCTGGAATTTTCCACTGCAAACTTTGACACTACTTTTGGGTTATATTATAACATCATACTTCATCACCAGTTATTAGTTTCCTCAAAAAATCATTAAGCATATCAAACCTCCCTTGAAAAACAAGTCTTTGCTGTTTCTGTTCGTCAGTTAATATCTGCAGAAGTCTTCTTACAAAAGTCTGCTTCTTTAACTCAAGATGATTTTGTAGCCATCATTCTCACTGTTAATCACTTATCTGAAAACTAAACCTTTGACCTTTCGGACATTCTTATCAGTCCTAGAAGGATGATTGCTTCATGTAGCACTGCATTTCCCCCACCTTCTCTAAGCCTTTTATGCCAGTCATAGGCACTTGCACTTGACCTTCTATCTTCATAGTTTCTTTTTACTACATTAAGTACCTTATTTGCAGATATTTTTACAGGCTTTGTACTAAAAGACACTCCTTTTAAAGACATAAAAACATGTATTTCTATTTGGCAAGACAAGCCTGGGAATAAGTCTTGCTGCTGCGGGCTGTAACGTGCTGCTACGTGTCCTGGCTACTACGATCTTTCCTCTACTTCTACACACCCCGTGTAGAAAATATCATTATTGTAAAGTCATACCTAATACAACACATGAGATCTGGAGGACAAACAGGTGATCTCTGAGATCCGTCCCAGCACCGTCTGATCCTGTGCTTTTTGTCAGTACCATGTGCATCAGGAAGCAGAGATGACCAATAAATAATGTGAGCTATCTTAAGAAAAGAGTACATGGTCTGATAACGTGTGTTTAAGTAAAATAGGATCATCCCAATGGGTATGTAATCTCTTTGGCATCAAATACAAGGAACATACAAATATATATACCAGTTGCTGCCCACTGGGATGGCAAGAATCTATGGTCCAGAACAGAGACTGTTGTTTAGGATACCACAAGACTAATCATTTACTCTATTCCCATAAGGCATTTGAGTTATTGGGAGTGTGGAGAAGTAGTGATATAGCCAGTTTCAGTATAACAATCCTAAAAAAAAAAATCACCATTTTGGTAAACAAATGGTTTCAGTTTCACCATATCCTTTCTGGGTTATTTATTTTCTATGCTGAGGCAAATACTATGTAGTGAGCCTTTGGCGGCAAATGATAAGCCTTTTCTCTAAGACAGGCATTTGTGAGAAACAAAAGAATAGAAGCTTGATTTGTGAAAGTCCTCTTTAGGAGTTATTTACTGAGTCTGCCCAGTGAAATCATCCAGAAGAGAATCAAGGACATTACCATCAGAAGAATATCCAGTGAGGCCTCCAAATATGACTAGTACATAGCTGACATCAAGCTCCCTCATGATCTCATAGGCCTTCTCTTCTGTGGATGCCATAGCCTAGAAGAATAAAGAGACATCCCAGCTTCAGACCAAGGTCATATTGATCCCTCTAAAAAGAAGTATTTCCCACCGGGACTCATATCCAGAATGTGTGAAGAGTCCTTCCACCTACCTGCCCTACTCGAGAAATGTGAGTATTGTTCCAGGTATTGTTGTCTACTAAGATTGTCCTGTTTGCCATAGCTGTGATCTGGTAACCATAATCCCACCATGACATGATCTTTGCATCCTGGAAAGATGGGAAAGAAGATTAGGAACTGGGTTCCTGCTTTCACATATGCTGTCAGGTATGTGGGGAAATTAAAGGGAAAAGGGCATATAAGCAAAAGGTTATTCAATAATCTTGAACTAAGAGCATTTTCATGTAACTATGAATCACATCTCTTATAACACTACACCCAAACTCACTTTCTGCAAGGGAGGTAAGAGGGAAATAAAATATCCATGAATGGCAGCATTATTACACAGAAAATTTTACAAGAAAATTATTATATTACAAGAAAATGAAGCATAGTTGAAAGGAAGCCAGGAGTTGAATGTCTGACATGATGAATGATATGGCAAGCAAACATTTATCAAGAGTTTCGGTGAAGCTAGGCACTGTGCTAGATGCTGAGATTACACAAAATTAATAATGAAATGCTCTTGCAATAAAAAAAGTTGATAATCCAGGGACTTCACAGACATAAATAACAACTGCACTTCCACCTATATAGCACTTATATTTTCAAATTAGAATAGGGCAACTAAATGGAAAAGATTGAAAATGTTATGAGAAAACAACTTATTAAAAAAAGAAAACTTAAGGAACTAGAGATATTTAATCTGGAAACGAGACCATGGAGGACAAAAATGCTGTTGTCAAATAGTGGAAGGACAGGAACGTGGGAAAGACAAAACTGATTTTATGTAATTACAAAGTGTGGTAAATTCTACATTCACTAGTATCTCACAGTATGACCAAGATCTCATAACTTAACTTGATGTTTTTTATTTACAGAAAAAAGAATTGGGGTAGATTAGGGGTTCTTACCTTTTTATGTATCATGGACCCTTTTGGTAGTCCAATGAAGTCCCTTCTCAGAATTATATTTTTATATGCGTAAGATAAAATAAATAGAATTGCAAAGGGAACCAATTATATTGAAATACAGTTATCAAAAATTTTTTAAAAACAAATTCATGGATTCCTGATTAAAAATTACTATAGTAGAGGATGTCTAAAGTCCTTCCAACAGTAAGAACCTATGATTTTATTCAGCCAGGACTTAGTGCTGCTGAAAATTGCTACCTTCACCATCATGACCTACTTTTTCATTTCTTTAACTCCCCAAATATTTACCTCTGGAGTGTTGTGCCTAAGCCAGTAGTAGGCCTCTCTGAAGTCATCAAATATGATTCTGCTTCCATCTCCACCTCGCGCAGAAAGCACAATAGAAGGAGAAGAGTATGCTTCACTGGTGACCCATGTTGAGTGGAAAGTGTAAGTGATAAGGAAAAAAGCCATGACTAAGATCATCCCACTTGCCACCTGGGGAAGAAATAAATCTCTTAAAAAGACATCATTTCAAATTTTTCATTATTCATTTCTCAGATTTTGCTCTACTATAGCGATCTCCAAGCTAGAAACTGTCTAGTTTCTTATATATTCAATCATCCATGCTAGATGAAGCAAAACAAGAAATGGATTAAAATCCAAAGGATATAAAACTGGGTCTCTTTTGAGATAAAACAGAGAGGAAATTCCAAAGAGATGAATGCTACCAAAGAAAAGCTCCAATTACTATTAGTGGTCTAAGACGTTGTGAAAACATAGGTGCACAAACTGAAATTTGGTGTCAGTAGAGATATAAACTGGTCCTACCATTCTGGAAACTAATTTCAAGTTGTTCTAAGTCACTAAAATGTTCATATTCTTTGACTCTGAGATCTACCACTAGGCATATATACTCAAGGGAAGATGAGTGATTAAAATAACAAAAAGTACTTTTTGTAGTACTGATATAGTTTGGTGTTTATAAGGCCTTTTTGTAGTAATAAAGCAATAGAAACAAAGTAGATCCTAATCAACTGGGGAATGGCTAAACAAAATATGGTTACATGAATGTAATGAATTACATGAATGTAATGGAGTATCATTGTGCTGCAAAAAATTAAAAATATTAAGAATATTCAAAAGCATGGAAAAACCTAAGTGAATTAATGCAAAGTGAAATAAGCAGCATCAGAAAAACAATATACACACTGACTGTAACAATTCAAATGAAATATCAACAACTAAACAATAATCAAAATTGAAAGTCTTGAAATTATAGTAACAAAGCTTAGCTCCAAAGAAGAGATACGAGAAGGCATCTCTTCTTTGCAGAGGTGGGGGAATATGGGTGTGGGACATTACAATAATGTTAAACTTCTATGATGTGATAGTTGATGTTAAATTTTTTTTATCTCTTATTTTTCTGTTATAAAAGATGGCTCACTGGGAATAGGAAGGATATACTGGAAAATGTAGGTCATCTAAAAATAGCAATAAAAATGTTTTTAAAATTTTACATAAAGTTCATCTACATAGATCTGGAAAGCATAAATAGAAGCACCAATTTCTTAACCCTAACTGTGAAAACAATGATAGCAACTCAGATTTACGTAGTGCTTTAATTACCGCAATAATAAGGAACCCAGATTATGTAGGATTTTATACATATACCTGGAACCAGACAGACTGCTAGAAAAGACTAGAAAGCATGAGTTATATTAGTCTTCCTCTGATTCCTGCCACTGATAAAGCAGTCCTGTGCTACCTATGAACCCCACTTAACCATCCGCAGCATTGCTTTACCCATTGGTTAGTGCTCACCTCATTCTTAATCGGGTAGGTAGAGTCCTGCTGCTTCTTACTCTTCTTATCTGGACGACTAATGTCCAGGTTTTTCATGTAGGTAGAGAGGACCTGGGAGACTCCGATGCCAGAAAGAATGCACATCACAGGGGCAAGGACTAGCATCAAACGTACCTGGGAAGCACAATCGGTAACACATCACCTCCACAGATGAGTAAAATTATCTTTCCTTCTTGAAATTCTGAACCTATATACAATCTAGCACTAATCAACCCATCACCAACAATAATTTATGTGCCTACTATATGCTAAATATTAAAAGAGCTGGGACTAGAAAGACATCATTAGGGAAAACAATATATAAATATACACCATTATGTACAAAGCAAATACAAGTTCATTTCCACCCGAGAGGCACTAGCAGCTGGGTCTGTGTTGGGAAGGTAGGGCAGAAGAAATCAGAAAGGTCTCATTTAAGAGGCAATACTTAAGCTGACCTTTGAAGGAAGTTAAAGATTATGAGAGGCAAAGGTGAGAAAGAAGTGAATTCCAGCCCTGGGGGAGAGTCAGGGAAAAAACACTGAGATGATGAGAGATAGAATGTCATGTGTGGGGAACAAGATCAGTTTGGCTTAACCAGCAAGTACATAAAGGGTAGTAATGTTTAAGTTTGGAAAGGTAAAATGAAGCCCAATTATAAAGGACTTCAGATGCCAAACAGAGAAATTTATATTTGATCCTAGAAGCAAAAGGAAACCACTAGTGGTTTCTGCACAAGAGAGTGACATGGTCAGACCTGTACTTCAAGAATATCACGTTAGCGTTAGCAGCAGATCGGTGCTAAGACTGGAAGGAGTACTGAGGCAAGGGGATCAATTAAGAGACTATTACACTAGTCCAAGTGAGAGATGAGAATCTCAACTTGAGGTACGTGGCCATTTGACTAAAAAAGAAGCAGTCAGATATAAAAGATGAGGTGGAGGTAAAAATAACAAGACTTGGCTAACTGTGTATTTGGGGTGAGGGAGAGTAAGGAATTGAGAATGATTCTGAGATAAGGATTTGGTACCCAAAATATATAGCTAATTGGCAGAAATACTTAAGACCAAAAGCCATTCCCCAAGAGGTAAGTGGTCAAAGGATGTGAATAAATAGTTTTCAAAAGAACTGCAAACTATTAACAACCATATGAAAGAATTCTCCAAATCACTAATAAGAGAAAGGCACATAAAAACAACCCCAAGGTTTCAACGCACTCCCTAAGCCCTAGCAAACTGGTGAAGATGACCAAAAATGAGCATGGTCAATCTTGGAGAAATAAGAAAAGACAGGCAAAATAACATCCCACCGGGAGAGTAATTAGTACAAGCAATCAGGAATTATGCAAATAAAGTGGTTCATATATGCCAAAATATTTCTAGCAGCATTTTTGTGGTAATAAAGAACTGGAAACAAAGTAGATGTATACTATCATTTGGGGGAATAGCTAAACAAATTGTGGGATACTACCGTAATGAAGTATAGTGCTGTAAGAAATGATAAATATGATGAATATGAAGAAGCATGGAAAGACTTATGTGAACTGATACAAAGTGAAGAAAATGGAACCAAGAAAATAACATATACAATGATAGCAACATAAATGGAAAAACAACCATCACAAAATGTGAAAATGAATGTAGCAAAATTACAAAGAACACGCTTGGCTCCAAAGAAGAAACAGGAAAAGATACTTCCCGTATATCTTGAGGGACAGGGGGGCAGGAGAAGGTCAAGGTTCATGGGAGTAGAACATTGCATATATTCATTGGATTTTTTTTTTTGATGGATGAATCCATTTTGCTGAGTTTCTTTTCTTTTTTTTAAAAAAAATTTTAGATTTTTAAAAATTTTAAATGTTTAAAATTATTTGTCATAATAGACAGTTCCCTGGGAGATGGACAAAACAGAGGGAAAAAATTAAGTGATACAAAAATAAAAGATATCAATAACAATTTTAAAAATAAGATAATGACTCCAAGGTTGCAAACTTGAGGGCATACAATATGAACCCTTAGAAATATCATGTCCTCATTTCCAAGAGATAGAAAGGAAGTGACTTGCCCTAAATCTCACAGGGAGGAAATAATTTGGACAGAGTTGAGTTCTTTGACACAAGGCTGGAAAAAAAAGGTATGATAGAAAGCAGGTAGCTAACATTAACTCACCATGCCACCTGACATCATGCTGTTGAGCTACTTGAAGTAAACCTACTACAGGCAAAGACAACAAATCTCTCACCACTATGGTCAACTCAGGTTCTGGCCTTGAACCAGAAGGGTGATAAAAATTAGCAACAACATGGCTCTCCATTACCACCAACCTAGGTACTAGGGCAGAACTATTTTCATTTCTCAGGAATGTTAAGAAAATAGTCTTATGGCTAACAAATTGCCACTTCCTCTTTGAAATCCTTCAGCACTGAAGGCAGCAGAGGCAAGAACTTCTCCTGACACCATTCCCCACTCCCTCAAACCTGTCCCACTGTAAGCTCTATCCCTCAGGTCCTTATTCTTCTGGAACCCTCACTCTATCAACAAATTTCCCTTCATATCAGAGTACTTCTCACTCCTTCAGTTTTCTTACATTCACAGAAACCCAGCTCTTCCCATAGCAGACACTGCATCCAAGAGCTACCAGTAATGAATGGACTTTCTTTTCTAATACTCCCCGAGGTAGGGGTATATTCCTTGTTCATTTCTGCTTATAGATCCTCTCTGGGTCACCATTTAGCATCATTCTATCTATCTATGTCAGCCCATCTAAAGCCAATTTGCTCTTATCAACTGGCTCCCAGGCATTCTACCTCCTCTCAAGGAATTTAGCAACTGGATCATAGTCTTCCTCTACACAATTTCTGCCCTCATACAACATGCATGTTGATGTGACCTTAAACACTGTGGCCTCCCAGTTCATCAATTATCCCAAATTCCATTCCCTACACCTTCGCTTCACCTTAGTCACACACAGGAACAGTCATACTCTTCATGTATGACTTCATGTCACCATCACCTGCAACTGCTCAGTTCCCATGATTCAGCAATCTGATATTCCTCTCCTCTATCTTTTTCTCAATCACTTCTAATACTATTCCTCATCCTTATCACAAACTCTAGTTGTTTCACTATTTACTTCTCTCTCTCATCAATCACCCCTGGTGTAGTCTCACTTTTCTCCTTTTGAAATATTAATTCTATAGAGTAAGCAGTTCAACTTTATGCTGTCCTCTACCCTCAAATCTCTTGCATCTTTATATTACTACCACTCATATCTTGGCAAATAATAATTCCCAATCTCCTCCCTCTTTAAAAAAAAACCTTTTCTTGACCCATCTCCATCTCTCATACTCCTGTGGACCCCTCCTTTTATTCGTGAGTTCTTCTCAGAATCTCCATTTTGGGGAAGGGCCCCAGACCAGTCATTCCTCATTCTCCAGTCTTAGCTACTATACCCATGACCAGGTATCTTTCCTCCCTATATCTCCCCACTTCTCACTTTTTAGCTCCCCTTTTATGTGTTGCTCTCCCCCATTGGAATGTAAGCTCCTTGAGGACAAGGGCTGAGGTTTTTTTTGGTTTTTCTCTCTACATTCTCTGTAATCTGTTTTATGTATTTTGTTGTCTCTGCCATTAGAACCTAATTTCCTTGGGAACAGGAATTATTTCATTCTTTATATTTGTATCCCAAGCACAGTGCCTGACACATAGTAGGTGCTTAATAAATGCTTGCTGATTAACTGTTCAATTATTTCTATGCAGATAACTCCCAAATCTAAAAATCTAACACTCATCTCTTGAGCTCTAGATCTTTATCACCAACTACCTGATGGACATCTACATCTACATTAGATGTCTCATAGGTATATCAAATTTAGTACATCTGAAACAAAAAGCATTCACCTTCTCTCTAAACTCCCCCTTCTCTCCAAGTTACCCTGCCAAGGGCACAATCACCTAGGTTTACCTCTACCTCCTTCAACTCTTCACATTCCTTCATCCATTCATTCACTCACATTTGTCCTCTTATTTCCATTCTTACAACTATCACCCTATTATATGCCCACATCACCTCTAACCTGGACAACTGCAAGAGATTCCTAGGTAGTCTCCCTGATTCCAATTCACCTTTACAGTGCTGCCAAAACAGCCTTCCAAACACAAGTCTGAATACGTCATTCCCCTAGCAAGATTCTTAAATGGCTCCCTACTGCCTCTAGAATCCAATACAAATGACTTTGTTTAGCAATGAAAATCCTTTAGTCTGTCTCCAGTCTACCTTTCCAGACTTACTTCACTATACCCCCCACAGGCACTTTGTGTTCCAGCCAAAGTAGCCTTTTTGTTCTCCATGACATTTCCTCCCTACCTTTTAACCTTAAACCAGGTTTTCTCCATGGATGGAATGCTCTGTCTTCAATCTTGTCTATAACTGTCCTCAACTTCTTTCAAGGCTCAGCTCAGGTACCACACAGAGCATAAGATGTCTTTCTTGATTCCTCCAGTTATGAGTTCTCCACACAACCTCCAAGCCCCCAATGCAAAAATTATTCAATCTCTGTATTTACTTATCTGTGTACATACTGCATTCTATCAAAAGAATATAAGCTCCCTGAGAGCAGGAATTTTGTTCTTGTATGATCAGTGCCTAATACAATGTCTGGCAGATAAGTGATTAATGAACACATGTTGATTTGAATCATGAATCTACATATAAAAAATAAATGAGATCACTGGGATGTGTCAGTGCCAGTGGGACCATTACTGGACAGGAGCAATACCAGTTGAATTTTACCCAGGTTTCCCTAAAGAGTTTTAAATCTAAGGTTCTTATAAACTCTCACAACCATCTGCCAAAAATCTTTGAGTATCTTAAGCCTCACCAAGCAGGAGAAAAAACATCAAGGAAATGGGGGAAAAGGCACAGAAGATATTTCTCACCATGACAGCTGAGAAGTACATACTGGTTACACCATACATGATGATAAAGATCCGGGCATCAGACAAGTTGCTAAAGCAGTAATAGAGGCCAACTGCAAAAAAAGGAAGGAGAAAAAATATACCTGAGTTCTCAAGAACTGGACAAGTATTCATCTCTACTGTAAAAAAAAATATCTCAGAATGTACCTCTAGAGAGGAAAAGAATATTAAACTCCAGCCTGAAGACATCATGCTAGAGTCTTCAAAGTTATTTCTATAGAAAGTAGCTTGGCAGGTAACCAGACTTTCTTGTGAAAGCTCCTTTAAACAGGGGCGCAGAATTGTGACAATGTCTTTAAACAAACAGAATGAGTTTTGAGAAACAGCCAGAAAATATCTCTCACGCAGGGCCTTTATGGAAGAAGAATAAGAGTTATATGTTCTGTTTTGAATACCTGTTCCAACAAACTTGCCAGTGTTGTTCCCACTCCTCCTTTTCTCTCTTTCTCTTCTTTATTTCTAGTCTACTTCAGTTATTTAAGAAATATTTTTAGACATCCTCTGTGACTAAAGGCAGTGGAAAAGAAACAGTGCATCTCTTGAGAAGTTTATAGATTTTAATTTCATGTAGTAAATTCTGCCAAGGAGGCCACATCAGAGATTTTAAGAAAAACAGACCTGGGAACATGAAGACTAAGAGCTGCAGGTCAAAGTAGTAAGAGGACCAGGTGGTAGGTTGATGCTCAGACACAGAGGCAATGATAGGGATGTTGTTCTTAGCATAAGAAGGATCCAGCAGAGAGTAGAAACGTCCCGTCCAAGGAGAAATTTTTCCTGATAGGAAAGAGAAAAATTCGTATTTCATAACAACTCCCAAGACAGCAAATATCTAACTCGCTCAACCATATCCATTTTCTCATCCGAGAAGATAAAGAATCACCCAATACCTAAAATGATCAGATCAAAATGTTATCAGTTTCTCATATTCTGCTTTGAAGTTTTCACTCTCTTCTCTCCATTTAAGACCAGAAAGCGAATGAGCATGCGTGGAAGAAAGAGGAAGCCTACATGAATTAATGCTGAGGAAAATGAAGTAGGGCTTGTCTATTTGCCTGGCATATCATCTTCCTAAATTTGGAGGCCAGATTGATTCTAGTCTCTCTGAAGAAGAGGCAACAGAGCAAACCTGACCCCTGTGCTCAATTACCTCGAACAAGGCAGTAGTACTAGGGCTAGACCAGAACCAGCTTTTGGGGGATATGTATGTATGTATGCATGCATGCATGCATGTGTGAGTGCATATGTGTGTGTATATATATTCTAAAACATACAGAGGAAGCACATAGAGAAATTTAGGGATACTGCCCCACCTAATCATGAAAAAGAGGAAGATAACCCAATATGTACATAAGGCATAAGAGATAAGGTTAAGATTCACCCCACCCCACCCCCCCAAATCAATGAAAGTGAACAGAGAAAAGAGAGGGGAAATATTAATAAGGCAGACTGGATAGCTGTCACTCATTTAGCCAGCTATAAGTTTCCTGAAATCAGGAGTCAGTCTGACATGACATTCTCAGGTGTACTAAATCCTCAGACAGTAAAGGGGGCTGGACTTAGAAGAATTTTGTGTTTGGAACCAAATCAGAGTAAGCATGTAAAACAATCCTACTTCCCAAATAAAAGGTGAAAGAAGAATGGGGAAAGAGTGATGGGATGTGTGGAGAGAATCTTCCTTGGACAAGGAAGGGTCATTCCTTGACTTACTGTCATACTCCTTGAAGTTTATTGCACTTCTGTACCCAAAGAGGTACATTTACTACTGAGTAAAACAGAGATCTTTGCTTCTTCGGGGCCAGAGTTCTTCCTTACCTGTTAGCATGAGGACAGCTCCTAGAGTGAGGAGGACGAAACCAACCAAGGAGATAACACTTCGGAAGAGGACTTCAAATTGCTGAGGATTCAGCTTGCTTCGCAGATAATCCACAAAGGCATGGATCTGGCAAAGACCAAAGACCCCAAAGGCTGCCATGTGCTCTGATGATAGGACAGGCTGTGAAGGAGAAGCACTGTGAATAGTAACCAAGGCATAAGGGATAGATGGATATAGCCCCAGAGCTCCAGTTCACACCTAGATCAAACTCAATCCAGAAGGCTAGGTATAAGAGTAGAGACCAAGCTCCAACGTAACATAGAGTGACCACTCCAGAACACTCTGAAATAGCTTCTTACTCATATGGGAAACCAAACTCAGAAACAAAATTTCTGTTTGCCTTAGCAGTTGACCGTTACCAAGAATGGGTCCTGTACATTTATTGGAGGACTTAAGCTCTGGTGTTCCAAAAACCTGTGCCTAGGTCCCAGGAAGTGATTAAGAAATCACTACTGTTAAGTGAAGTTACTAATTGCTAACAAGAGAGGAAGAATAACTTTTCTTATTCCCATCAACTCAAAGCTCTTCAAAATCCATCCCTAAACCTTTTCCAAGTCAAATTAAGCTAAACTAGCCCAAATAAAGATGACAGAGAAAATACTTTATCAACAAAGTGCCTTAACCAAACCTTAGTGTGTAAAGACAGTTTCCTGGAGGTAATAAAGCAAACAATACAACCCAGAATTATGCAACTATCACCTCACTCCCATCATTAGAAACTAAGTTAGGTTATTAGTCTAATTAGAGCCACCTAGGAAAAGGTTAAAAGGTATTTTATTCCTATATAGCCTAAGGCTTACCTGGAAGCCCACAAAGGAGATCTGCATAGAAAGGATGGTCCCCAAGCAGTACACAGTACAGTATGCTACATAGATCCGGTGAGAGAAACGCCCTGTCAGCATCAGCACCAGTACGTGAAGAGGGATCAAGTTTATGAGAAACACGTAACCTCCCCATGAGGAGACCTGAGCAAGAACAGAACAAGACAATTTCTTTAAGTTTCTTCCCTTCACTCACAATTCATATGCGCTTGAAAAGTGACTGCTACTGCCTTTTAAAAGAATTTTTCTTTGCAGCAACCATTACCTTTCTTCCAAGGAGATTACTATAAATAATGCCTGAATTCATTGGTGGGGATGCTAAATTCTTATCTATTTCTATTAATCACCCTCATGCTCTTCTGAGGTTACTAGAGATAAGGCCATGCTCTTCAACTATTTCCACCCATTCCACAGAGCCCCAAGAAAAACAAAAGGTGGAAGGGAAAGGGGAGTCAACAACAATAGTAACTGTTCAATTCTATGGCCTGTACCTCACCCTCAGTGCCAGCCCAGATGCTGCCTACTCTCAGGTCACATGGAGGCCCTAGGGATGTAAGGGAAAGGTATAAGAGTGGAAGACAGAGTGCATGCATATATGCTTGAATAGAAAAAGTAGAGTGGGTAAGGAGAAATGCAAAAGTAAAGAGAAAAAGGAACAAGCTAATCAAGCAACCAGTGCCCCCAGGTGTATAGTATAGTACCATATGTGAACTCATTTAAAAAAAAAAAAAAAGGGGAAAGAAGGACCTCCCTCCCACATTTACTTGTTAATTAGGCTTGGCATCCACCCCTCTATTAGACCATGATCCTAATGGGAACTAAGGAGACAATCCATATCGTCTGCCAATGCCCTAATGCACTTCAGGGTCTAGAAGCATTATCTTCTCTCAATTAGCATCAGCACCTAGTATACTATCTTCTCATATCTGAACACAAGGCAGGAAGGAAAGAGGATGGTTACCATGTAGAAATAGGCAAGCGCACATTTGGCAGCCCAGTAGGTAGAGCCTGTCTTTACTGCCTTAATCCACATGTAGTAGGTGAGCAGCATGCAGAAGATGGCAATCCCTGCAAAGAAACACACCAAGTTCATTCAGGGAGAGACTAACATAGTTATTCACCTTACAAATTCTACTCCTTATTAGGAAAGTCCCTAAAACAAGAGATCGTCATTTAGAAAACCAGTGTCTCACCAGACAGAGATCAGATCGGAACTCTGATCAGATCCTTTCAAATGAAACTTCTGGTTAGTTCTTAGTTTCATAAACTTCAAGCTAATTCCTTGGGGTTGAGGTTACAAAATCCTCAGAACATTATAATTGCTAGTCATTTCCCTAAGTGGGAGGAATGAATAATAAACATCTCCTGGGATGATATAACATCAAGGAGATTTAACAAATGATGACCTCCGAGTAGCCTCCCAGATCCCATGTGCTCTCTCTCCGTTTCCTCCTAATTTCAGACACTATTTTGTTCTTAATGCAGTGTACTGCACCTGGACCCCACATCTTCCTGCTTTTCCTAAAGGTACAATTAGGAAGTAGGATGAGCAGACTTCTTCAGCATTTTAACAGATTTACCTTCATTATCATAGGAACCTGCCACAGATCGGGATATATAACCAGGAACCACAGCAATCATGGCGGCAGCCAGGAGTCCAGCACCTGCGTCCTAGTGGAACAGAAGCACCAAGTAAACACCAACATACCACTGGATCACAGGAACATAGCAGCTAGGTCTCTAGGTCTTCCTCCATGCTGGGTCCAGAGACAACCAACAGGTATTCCAAATAGTTTCAAAAGCACATATCAGATAACCAGACTAAAGCTAAGAACTACATAACCACTTTTTAAGTCTGTGCTATTACTATGGGAACAGTCGACACACATGCTGAGGATAAGCAGGTCATATGATAGCAAACATCAGACAAGAGGGGAAGCAGAAGTATTATGGGCAAGCATTTGAGGCACAAAACATCAAAAAATGGATTAGATAACCCACCTAAGATAAAGATACCAAACAACTCCTCTATGGAAAAACTTGTAAATATTTTTAAAATTCCCCCAAATGCACTACGTAAGAAAAATTGCATCCTTAAATGCACTTGAACTATATTTCAGAAGGGGTGAGGGTGTGTGTGTGAGGTTCAACAGTAAGTGTGGGGAAGTACAGGAGACATAGGGCATCAGCTTGGAATCATAATGTCCAGTATTATTAGGCAAATTGGGACCTCAGAGCAGATAAGCAGGACTCATAGTTTATACTGCAAAGGATATAGGACAGTGCTCCAAGAAGCTCAGAGCTGATCTGGCCTAGGATAAGGACAATGATGCAGGACAGAAGTTCACACCAACCTGTCCTCTTAATTTGGAAAAATGAAGGAGCTAGAATCCCTCAAGTACCACCCCAAAATCATATTCTGCAGCAAGACAGTGCAGCAGAAATACTGAACAAATTAAGAAGAGAATCCAGGAAGTCACTACTGGAAATGCTAAAATCTAAAGGGAGGTTAAATAGCATTGAGACTCAGTTCAGAAAACAAATGGTTTATAAATAAAATCAACGCACCTACATACATTACAGTGTCTGCTATGTGACAAACAGTCCTAAAGGTTAACCAAATTAGCCAGAAAGTAAAAAGACTTTCACTTTCAGGAAGGCATCAAAGACTCAGAGTTCAGCTGGGCTAGTCACTTAACCTTTCCTAGCCTAAGGCAACTCTAAAACTAGGACGTGCTGATCAGCAATAGCAAAAGAAGGTCCTTACCCAGGGCTTCCAATACTGGTGAAATCATAGGTTTAAAATATATGTGTGTGCGTGTGCGTGTGCATGTGTCTATCTTTTTTACATATAAATGACTGAATGACCTCTATATTTTACAGAAAAGAATGCAGAATCACCAATGGTGGGAAGCAGCACATCCAAGGGAATAATAGAAAAGAACTCACCAATCCCAGTCTCATTATTAGCCACCCTTCCTCCCTTTAGTCATGACTATTCCCAAGAACCTTGCCACCTCCTAATTCTTCACCTTGAGCTCTTTGGTAAGGTGGTATGTGACGATGGTGGTGAAGGAAGAGAAGAGAGGGGCCAGGAAAACGCAGACATTCCGAATGTCAATAGTGATGTGGAAAAAATGTAGCACATGGTAGATTGTAGCAGAAGTGATCATTAAACCTGTAATGAGCAGAAGAAACTTAATTAGACAGTCCAAATTGGTTAGGAGATATATAAAGGGAGTTCATTCAGTATTGACTAGGGAGATCTTAAGAAACAGAAATACTACTCTATTAAAGTCTAATAGGTTCATTTTCTCTCTTAAGGATTTAATCATACATTTCAAAAGCATGAAAAGATCCTCCAATATCCTCTCTGTCTTTATGGAATCCACATTTAGGAATCTATAATCACAATAAAATTAACGAAACCCATGAAGTAAGGGTGTTAAAATTTAAAAGAGGAACTCTAAGCTGAAACATGCAAATTCCATATTTGGGATTTCCTATGCACCTGGATAAATTGTTCCTCCGATGATTCGCCCCAGAGGGTACCAGGCCCGGTCATCAAACCAGTTATGGAATTTATAAAATCCCTCCTCAGTCAGGAACCGGGTAGTTCGATAATTAAAATACCTATAGCAAGAAAGAGAAGCTTATCGTCTTTACTTCGTATACACAAATTCTTATCACTCTCTGAACAACAAAACAATGGGCTTTGCTTTTCACATGACATTAGTGAAGAATTAATCAGAACCACTGCTCCAATAAAAGTTGGTTTAATACTACAGATGACGGCAATTACAAAAATCCAGGTTACATCTTATCATTCTTATTTTTCAGCTACTCACATATAATTAACATACTAACTCTCCATGAAGGAAAAACATAAAAAAACTACAACAAAGCAGTCATGCAGGCAGTCATATCATAAATACACCTATCTACCAGACTCATGCTTTGCCTGGCAGCTAGTAGAGCCATCTGGGGAAGTCCAGGAACTCACTGAATAACTGAACTGAGACAAGGAATGTGAATAATTCATAGTAGCCACTATGGCATTTTTCCAATGGTCAGGTTCCACAAAATAGGTACCTTGCTAATATAGAATGCTGTCAATGGTGAACAGACAACTCTAGTGGGATGGCTACACCAAAGGTAATAATTTACAATCTCAAAAGATATGTTATGAAAATGTTAATCCTATTCATAAAAAAAAACTTCCCACAGGGAAACTTGAAATGTGAGGTATATTTTTTATTTATTTTAAAAACTTCTGCATGCCACATATACCATCAATATCAACCATATTTAGTAAGTCACCACATATATCTAGCCTTCTCCTAGACTCTACTGGATACAAAGGATGTTCAAGGATTACCCAATACAAAATGTTTCAAGCAATGTAGTGGGAGTCTAAGGTCTTTAGTTTCAAGAAGAAACTCCCTGACCTTATCTACAAACTGGCAACAAAGGCCTCCAAATTCTCATTTTTCTGCAACTTCCATTTAATTTTAACACTTCAAGGATCTATGATTTCCTCAGGGTGGCATGCCTTACAGTGACACAGACTCCTTAGTACAAGATTTTTATGAGTTGTCCCATCTAAAAAGAAAAAGTCAGCATAGAGGGGCCAACCTCCACGTGTTGTCTTTGAACTTGGTCTGGTTCTTGTCCAACAGACAAGGGCTATAGGACCCATATATGAAGACTCTTCAGCTTGGTAGGGCTAGCCTGAGCTTCTTCATAGCTAGCATAACCTTAGGGAACCCAGGGATGCATTTATGCCACACTGAAGCACCAGAGCTGGACTTTATATCTATTCTGCATCTCATAATGGGATAAAATTATGACTAAAATCATCCTTGACAAATTTAGTTTGTATCTAGGAGGGAGATCCAAAATTTAGAAACCTAATATTTTGTATGTTTCAAAGAAAAAAACAGCAATACATTACCACCTATTCTAAACTCAGGTAGACTGCCAAATCAAATACAACAAAGATTAAGTTTATAAATAAATACACAAAAGTTATAATATTCTACTGAGAGTTCATAAACATCACCAGGACTAATACATATAGTGCTTTAAGGTTTGCAGTGCACTATATATTATCTCATTTGAACCTCACCAAAACTCTGACAGGTGCTACTATTATCCTCATTTTGCATATGGAGAAACCAAGGCTGGACATTATGGTGGCTTGCCAAAGGTGGCAGAGTTGTTCAAGAGCCTAAGGTAGGATTCCAAGTCTAGGATTCCGTCCACTATATCACCTTTCTGCATCTGAGTTCAGATCCGAAAGGCTTCAAGGAAGATGAAACATTTGATTTCAATAGGATGAGATGAAAGATAAAGGCATGCTAGCCATAAAAAAAAAAAAATAGCCTGAGCAAAGGCATAAAAGTGGAAAAATCTGCTTAAAGAACAATGAAGAGGCCAGTTGGATTGTTCCATTAGTTTGAAACGCTGGCCAAACACAACAGAAATGCTTCTTGCACATCTTAAAAGATGTAAGTCTGTCAAGATTGAGATCTATGCTTAAAAATTTTACGATGCTCTGTTTCAAACAAAGTAACTGGAATTTGGACATTAAGTCTGGGGGGGTCTATAAAAATGACAACAAAATAAGCAAGAGTACTTACGGGTCAAACTCATGGATGACACTTTCAAATCTCAGAACAGCAAACAAGCGTGTGGAAAAAGCTACAAGAACCAGAGAATCGATATATTAGAGGTCACATATGGAGAGCGGAGTTACACCACATCAGTACTAAGCCTACAATGAACTACAAAATGACCCCTGAACAACATATATATCCTTTTGTCCAAACCAAATCAAAAAAAGAAGATGAATACACAAGCTACATTTCTCTGGCAGTGTTCTTTTCCATTTCCTCCCCATAGGTAGGATGCTTTATATAGGTATATTATAGGTAGCATGAAAGGGTCACTGGATTTGAATTTAGAATATTTGCCTTCAAATCCCTGCACTACCACTTAATAGTAAGTATGTAACCTTGTGAAATTATTTAAACTCAAGCCTCAGTTTCCTTGTCTATAAAATGAGGGGATTAGATAAGTTGTAATGTTCACTCTAATTCCAAGTTTATCATCCTACTGTAAACAATTAAACTACTGAAGAGCTTGTTCCTTTACAAAGGAAATCTCAGATTCCCAGAATTTAGAACTGGAAAAAAGGGTTAGATTTTGTCTAGTTCAACTCCATCATTTTATAGATGTGAAAAGTGAAGCCCAGAAAGGTAGAGTAACTTGCCAAAGGTCATTCAGGTAGCAAATGGTAGGCATGGAATTAGAATGTTTATTTTCTATTTCCAAATCCATTGCTTTTTCCACTCTGCCATAGATACTTTTCTATGTAGCCCTAAAAAGACTAACTGTAGAAAGAAATCAAGAGATAATGAAAATAAAATTTGTACCAATGCTTCCTAAGGAGCCAAGTATATTCCAGAGGACAAGACACAGAGACTTTATACAGTGTTAAAATAGGTACACAAATTGAAGATGATTGTTTGTTTCCTTCCCACTTCATGCATCCAAGGCTCATCAGTGGCCATTTCAAAATCAGTACAGGATGGATCTGTCTCTGTACACTTCCTATTCTCTACCAAATGATCACTAGCTTTGGCTCTTATCTGTCTTATCTCCTTTCCAATTCAAGTAGAAGGAATAAAAAGCAAACTTCTTTTTTATTTACATATGTGCAGTTAAATTAATGAAGTAGGATAATAATTTTTTCTTTTTGGAGGCAATCAGGGTTAAGTGATTTAACTAGGGTCACAAAGCTAGTAAGTGTATGAGGCTGGATTTGAATTTGGGTTCTCCTGACTCTAGGGATGATACTCTACCCACTGTGCCCCTTAGCTGCTCTTAGGATAATAATATCAGTAACAATAGTTCATTTTACAATATTTTGAGATTTGTAAAGTGCTTTACAACTATTATCTCATTTGATATTCACATAGTAACCCTTTGAAATAGGCACTCTCAGTTCCACTTTATGAAAAGAAAACTAAGACAGAGAAAGGTTAACTGACTTCCCTGGGGACACAAAGCTGGTTTGTGTCTGGCATGAGATTCAAACCTGCACCTTACTGAATCTAACTGAAGGTTCCATGTGATGAAAAGGAAAAGGTGACAGCAGCCTGCTCAAGGAAAGATGGAGCTTCTCTGGCTCACGTACAAGGTCTCTCTGCAAACAAGGAAAGATCCAGATACACACTTACATAATACAGCGGCCATTGACAGGATAAGAAGCTTCAGAAGAGTGTCTTGCTTCTCATAGGACAGCCGCAGAAATCCCAGCTTGGTCATCTTGGCATCAAAGATAATGAGGGATGGCACTCAAACAGCTAAAAGGGGAAAAAAGTAGACCAAAGACTCTTAAAACCAAATCTCCAAGACTTTACTGAAGACTATCAGCCAACCTTCTAACTTTGCCTTTGGGAGGAAGAGACCTCAGCAGAGAAAACAAATATTTTATACTCAAAAGAGATTCAGAATTAAACTACAGACCTCATGAATCTTGCCTTTATTAAAACAAAAAACAAAAAAAATTGACACGAGTTACAGCAGGTCAGAAAATATAAGAAGATTAAAGAGCAGTAACTTGAGCTACACTCTCTACACTTCCTTCTGTCCCAACAGCATGTTTAGAAAGTTGGCAACACTTAGGGTGCAATGAGTGTCAGGTGAAGGCATGGGAGTAGAAAAGGGAAGGAATAAAGAAAATAGGAAGGACAAGAAAAGGGTAAAATAAGTTTACAAGAAAAGTAAGGATAGGTACTTCTTAGAAACGTAGAGGGCACATTATAAAAAAGTGAAACTAGGAGGGAGAGAACTAGGCAGCGGCTGCCAAGTCAGCATTATACCCAGCTCTAACTCCAGGCTACAACTGATGCTACCACCAGTTTTTTCCACTTCCCAAGTTAAGTGGATCACAGAGTCATTTAAAGTTCATGACTGGCCAATAATCTTAAAGACCCAAATGCTGGACACCCAATCCCCAAGCCCATCAAAACAGAAGCCCTTCAATCCTCTCATGAGTTCTTATTAGAGCACTATTAGACCTAAATGATAACTAAGCCTCCTAGTTTAAGCATTTGATTCCATAGTTATTGGCATCTAATAACCAGAGTAAAGAGAAGACAAATTTTCTCCTCTGAAGTGGAAGAAAGCTAAATTGGTCTCAGACTAGCTCCTCCAGAAAGCATCCATCTATCTAGCTGCATTAATGTTCAAATTGCAGGACAGATCTTCTCTTGTGAGAAAAGTGAGGTGGGTATCTCTGTGCAAATGTAAAGCTGTTAGGAAGCAAGACAGCCCCTTGGTGCTGCTTTCATTATCAGGGTGACTGGGATTGGACTTGTGATTTCATTGGTGTAGAGAACCAGCACAGGTCAGCACCTTCTCTGCAACTTATAATCTTAGAGACTGTCCAGAGCGCCAACAGGTTCAAGTGATTTGTCCCTGGTGACAGCCAATATGTCAGAGGAAAGATCTGAACCCAGCTCTTTCTGGTTCCAAGCCAAGCTTTCTACCCACTATACCACATGGTCTCTCTAATTATTAGCTGTACAGTGTTTATCTACATAGAAATAGTCACCAAGGTTCTTAAATACTTTGGGAAGTGAGCTACGTCTGTGAAAATAACAATATTAAGCTTCTCTTCTCATGCCTTAAAACTGTATTCAGAGCCAAACCTACAGCTACCTGTAGCATCTAATCAAGAATGTACAGAGACCAGGCTCCTGCATCATCATGTCATTGATCACCCTGAAGAAAGGAGGAAAGACAAGATTTCCCTGGACTAGGGTTACAGACATCAAGAACGAAGCTGATTTCTACATCCAAAATTTTAGAAATCGGAGCATTCTCGAATTTTGAACGATCCCCGTTTGTTTCTAAAGTCTCTGAGCAAGCAGTGACTAGTGATCCCAAAATGTTACAACTCTGAGATCAGAAAGGCCAGGTGCTTCCTGATTCCAGCAGCTTCCACCTTGCTGCTAGGAGCAGCTTCGTACAAACCCTGGTGTGGTGACAAGCCAACATGCTGACCAGAGAGGTATGGCAGCGTGATGGAGAAGGAAACGGGAAAGGCTGAGGGAGCCCCGAAAGAAGGCATCTGCAAAGTGGGGGCACGGCCCGCCACCTGCACCTCACCAGAGGGCCCAACCTGCTCCTTCACCACAGGGAGTCCTGCCCCGGCAACACCTGCAGCCCTCCCCTCCCCCGCCGATCATTCTATCCTTTCAGTGTCCCGCAAGCTCAGACCTGCTCAGCCACCACTTCCTCCTCAGAGACCTCAAGAGTTTTCACCCACCCCGCTTCCCCCGGGTAGGGGGATTCCCACCTTTCCTTCCTCCCCTCTTGGGGGGCTCCCATCCCCCTCCTCCTCTCCTAGAAAGGGAGAGGGGCAAGGAGACGCTCCCACGCCCTGGCCTCCGCAGGGTCACTTCGTACCACATCCCATTCAATCCCATCCCACTCTGCTACTCCCTCCCCTGCAGCATCCCCAGAGGCCCAGCTTCTCCATTCCCTTCACCCCGCTGACGCCCCACTCTCTAGATCCATTCAGCCCAGCACGCCACCCAGCCCGCGATGCTCCCTGTTGCAACCGCCCATACTCCTCGGGTTACCCCCTCGGGGCCCTCACCTGGTTTGGGTATTGCCCGGCTCAGCTTCTATCCCTCTGCCATCCGTTTAGCGGCCGGCGCACCCAACCCTGACAGTCTCCTACTCCCCCTCTCCATTGGCCGCCTTAGCGCCCATCCGCCTCTTTTGGCAGTAGATTGGCTAAGAATTCTGTCTGTCAAACATGGGGGCGGGGAGACAGGCTCTATTCCGCTGTCCTATTAGCTGATGATTGTGCCGCTTAGCGGAAATAAGGCGGGACTTCTCGCTCCCGCCGAACTTTTATTGGCCCAAAGGTGAGGGACCAAGAGAAGCGCTGAGCATGCTCTTAGAAGTTTGGTTGAGGCACAAAGAGTGACGTGTCCGTCTGCGGACCGAGCTGGAACCGGGATTTGTGGGTGTGGCGAACGTACGTCAATCACGTGACAGGAAACGGACCTGGAAGATGATGGAGGCGGCCTATCCCAGCAAGCTGAGCGCCGCGAGGTTGTTGCAGGAAGGGAATCTTTTCCTCAGCTTCGGCTTTCTAAGTGTTCAGTGCACAATTACTGCTAACGATAGAATTTAATTCCCACCCCCTTTGTTTACCTCCACCCCGCACACTTTTACGTCAGCGAATGAAGAACTGCTGCTGAGGAATGCCTGGTTGAGGTGCTTTTTAATGAAGTCTTAAGATCCTCTGGGGCAGGGGCCCTTGCCGATGAGTTTTGTTCGCCCCAAACTCTGGACGACGATTGTGGGGTTGAAAAACTGACGGAATCTGGGGGAAAATTCTCGCTTCCTCATTCGGAGGAGGAGGCGAAAGTTGGGAGCCCCATAGCGCCTCTCACAAGCGGCAGAAGATTCTGCCTCCCCAAATTACTGCGTCCAGGGCGGGTCAGTTTTCTTGTGTGAAAAATTAGGGGGCCGAACTACAGGGTCTCCGGAACCTCGACCAGCTGCAGCATTATGTGGCCTGCAGAATGACCTTAATCAATCTGTAGAGGTTTTTATTGAGCAGCTACAACATCCAGGCCGCTAGATGGCGCAGTGGGCCGAGTGCCTGGCCTAGAGTTAGCCGGACCATGCTTCTGTGTTCAAAGCGGGCCTCTCTGCTACTGCTAGCCTTGCGACCAGGGCAAGCTGCGGAACCCTGTGGGCCTCAGTTTCCTCATCAGTAAAATGAACTGCTGAAGGAAATGGCAAACCGCTCCAATATCTTTACCAAGAAAACACCAAATGGAGCCACACCGAGTTTGGACACAACTGAAAATGACAAGGAACTATTTTTTTCCAATTCACCGACAAGAAAATTATGAGAAACTGAAAATTTCCTGCCGAAATTCAGATGTGCTAGATTGATTTCCTGCCTAATTTACCTAATAGTAATGCTAACCCATGAAAAGAAGTATTATAAAAGCACAGAGTTGCAAAAGAACTCAGGTCATTTAGGTCAACTTGCTTGTCAACAGGAATTTCCCTACTACATCATTTCAGAATCATCACATTCATGCCTTATTTGAAGATCTCCTGTGAAGGAAAACACTTATTTAGGAAAGCTCATTCCATTCTGGGACAATGCTAGTTATGAAGTTTTTTTCTTTACAGTGTACCTAAAGAGGAGGCTGTGTAAAATTGATTTCTTCATTATTTATCTCCACTAACTTCTACTGCTCTTTCCACAAAAAAAAAAAATGTTCAGGTGTCTTGAACCTTTTTTAAAAAAGCCTTTCCTTAATTTTTCTACTTCATTTAATATAAACCCCTCTTCTAACTGCTATACTTGGGGGTGGGGGTAGGGAGGAATATGGCTCTCAAAAAGAATCTCAGCCTCTTGCAATTTGCTTTGTCTTTAACAGTTCTGCAGAAAATGCTCTTTCAAAGGTCACAAATGTTTCAATTCTTGACTGCTTTGCAGAATGACTTGATCCTGAATACTCCCTTCTGAATACTCTTTACTTCCTTTATTTCAGATACTGGGTCTCTCAGACTTTTAAGCTACCCTGTATAGTCTCCCTAGGGAATTCCATAAATTCCCACGGTTTCCAACTGCCCATCTTTATGCAAATGATTCCCAGATCAACATGCCTCATCCTTATGCACAGATGGAGATTCTGATTGTCACACTGCACTTGAAACAAAACTTGCACAATAAGCTTACCATTATTCCCCCTAATCTGCTCCTTTCAAATTAAGTGATACCATTATCTATTCATTCTCCTTGGGCTCTTCTGGACCCTCCTGGCTTTAGAGTGATTATCAACAGTAACTCTTGCAGTTTCCTTCCCAGACTGATGCGTTTCTTTTTCTTGGCCTCATTAAAGGGGCCATGCCCTGGCTACTTCCTAAACAGGCCTGTTCAATGAATGGGCATTTCCTCACCCTAAGTGAGTACCTGCAAAGATCTTGGCCTACAGGGCTCAAGGTCTCCCAGTGCATCCTGGGTCATCTTCAGTCATGCTGATGAATAATATCTGGTTACTGAATTCAGATGCCTCTGGAGGAGAAGTGAGGTTGGTGATCTGCACAACCCTTCCTCACTCAAAACAGTCACATCCAAGTCATGTTATCATTTCTTTGATGGCATGGTCTTCTTTGGCAACGAAGGACAAACACAAACAAAAAAACCCACAAAGTTCTCCCACCTTAGAAATTTGAGGGTCTTTTTTCTTTCCTACACCTCAAATCCAATTAGTCCCATTGATCCACTTATGCATCTATCCCTTCTCCTCTATTCTCACTATCATCACCTAGTACAATTTCATTACCACCCACCTGGAATATTTTAAATCTCCTAACAAGTTTTCCTGCCCATTTTCTCTTTCCTCCAATATATCCAGATACAGTTATCATATATGTAGGGTTGGTCATATCTTTCCTCTACAGTGGCTCCCTATGGTTTTCTAAGTAAGGTTCAGGCTCATGTTGACTTTGAAGGCCTTCTACAATCTGATGCTACTCCATCTTTTCAGCTCCAGCCAAGCCTGACCTCTAACTCTAGCATTCCCAGTTCATGTCTTTGTTCATGTTCCCTACCTTGAGTACCCAGATACCTCCCATAAAGTTTCCTTGATCCCCATCAATAGTACCTTTTCTTCTTGGATATCAGGCAGCACAGACCCCCAGAATTTCAGAACTAGAATGGCTATCTAGTTCAACTCATACCTTAAAAAGAATCCCCTGTACAACATAATGGACATCCAGCCTTTGCTAGAAGATCTCAGACGAACTCACTACGTCCTAAAGATAACCGATGGGATTTCAAATTGTATTATAAAGCAGTAATCATCAGAACAATCTGGTATTGGCTAAGAAATAGAGTGGTGTCAGTAGAATAGATTAACTACACAACACACAGTAGTAAATGCCATAGTAACAGTGTCTGACAAATGTAAAAATTATGTCTCAAGATTATGGGACAAGAAATCATTATTTGACAAAAATTGCTGGGATAACTGGAAAGCAGTTTGGCAGAAACTAGGTATCTCACTGTGTACTGACATAAGATCAAAATGGAAACCTGATTTAAACATAAAGGATAATATCAGAAGCAAATTAGGGGAGCATGGAATATTTTGCCTGTCAGATTTATAGATAAGGGAAGAATTTATGATCAGACAAGAGATAGGGTACGTTATAGGATGTAAAATAGATAATTTTGATTACATCAAATTAAAAAGGTTTTGCACAAACAAATCCAATGCCGCCAAAATTGTAAAGAAAAACAGAAAGCTGGGGAAAATTTTTTATAGTAAGTTTCTCTAATAAAGGTCTCATTTCTCAAATATATAGAGAACTGAGTCAAATTTAATAGAATACTATTTATGACAAATGGTCAAAGGATATGTCTACAGGCAGTTTTTTTGATAAAAATCAAAACTATAGTCATATGAAAAAATATTCTAAATCACTATTAATTAAAGCAAATTTTTAAAAAAAGAGATACCACCTATCAGACAGGATAATATGACAGGAAGCAAAATGATAAATGTTGGAGGGGATATGGGAAAATTGGGGCACTAATGCACTGTTGTTGGTGTTGTGAACTGTTCCAACTATCCAGCTATTTGGAAGGGCTATCAAACTCTGCTTACCCTTTGATCCAGCAATAACACTACTAGGTCTGTATCCCAAAGAGAGCATAAAAAGAGAAAAGGACCCACATGTACAAAAGTATTTACAGCAGCTCTTTATGTGGAACCTAAGAATTGAAAGTTGATGGGAGGTCTATCAATTCAGAAATGGCTGAACAAGTTGTATATGATTGTAATGGGATACTGTTATGGTATAAGAAAGTGAGTAGGCCATCTTATCCAAACTGATACAAAGTGAACAGAACCACAACACTATACCCAGTAACAGCAATATCATACAATGATCAACTGAATGACTTCTCTATTTTCAACCTTTCAATAATCCAAAACAATTCTGAAGGACTTACCATGAAAAATGCTATCCAACTCCAGAGAAAGAACCGATGGCATCTGGATGCGGATTGTGCCATACTTCTACTTTATTGGGTTTTGGGTTTTTTTGTTTTCTTTTGCAACATGGATAATATAGAAATGTTTTGTATGACTTCACATGTATAACCTACATCAAATTGCTTATTCTCTTGGGGGAGGGGAAGAATTTGGAACTACAAATTTTAAAAAGCAAATGATATAAATTGTTTCTATGTGTAATTGAGGGGAAAATATTCTAAATTTAAAAAAAAAACAAACCACTCTGATGATTAGGGAATTTTTCCTTGCTTTCAAGCCTATAACTGCCACCGTAGCTTTCACACCTTGCTTCTGGTTCCACATTTTGGGTCCAGGCAAGGCTTATATAATTTCTCTTACAGGTGACATCCCTTCAAATGCTAGAGGACGTTTTTAGCATACTCCACCCTACCCAAATACTCAAATCTTCAAGATAAGGCATCTCCTTATTTTCTATATATTAACCCTCTTAAAGTAGAAGGTAGCATGTTTCAATGAGGGGAACAAGTGAGCAAAACTTTTAACTCCTTTTCTGCATGTACTAAGTAGCTGAGGAAAAATGAATACATATTTCTAGACAAAATTGTGGAGTTAACTACCAACTTATTTCTACTTGTTTACAGTCTTCATTTTACTACAAAGAGGAACCAGAAAAGTCACCATTCTGCATTTAAGCTGTATTCAAGTGCTGCATTTCTCTATTTGGTGTATGAAATCTAATAATTAACCCTGTTGTGGTGTTAAAAATATCTCCAGTCTTTTTAACGTTCTCTGGACACTCTTGTATCAGTGTCCTTCCTAAGTGCCCAGACCTAAAAAACACCTTTCATACAAGGTCTGACCAAAACAGTGGAATGTTACCTTCCTGTTTCTGGAGGTAATGCCAATCTCATTGCAGTTTAAAACTAGCCTTTCTGGCTGCCACATCAGCTTACAATCCATTAAAATCCTAAGATCTCTCATGGACTGGTACATAGCTATACTCTACCTTACCCTAACCATACCACTCCCCGCAAAAAATACCTGAGTAGCTTAATATTTTTTTTACTCCTAGGTGTAACATGGCTATTAAATTTCATATTATGTGATATGACCCAATGATCTGCTCTGTCAGAAACAAAGTATTATCCCCATTTTGCAGATGGAGAAACTGAGGTTATAAGGCCAAGAGACTTTTCCATGGTTATACAGCTAGTGTTGAAACTTGGATTCAGACCAGGTCTTTTTGACCCTAAGCAGAGCACCCTGTTTATTATACCACAATGATCATATACTAAACTAAGTGTTTGTGTGACCCTTCTACTACACCACAAAGTTCCATAAGGAAAAGGACTTATCTTTTATAAACTTTTTCTTTTTTTTTAGTACCCAACATAAAAGGGGCTTAATAAATGTTTACTACATCAATAAATGGATATTGATATGTACAAAAAAATCAGGGACAATAGTCCTGTACCCATAATGTAGGCAAACCTATGTGACAGATCAGCATGAGACACTGCAGCTGGAATCAGCAAAGTTTAAGTACGGTAAAAGTAAATTACTGAACAAATGGTGCAAGTTGAGAACAACACACTTTGAAGAACTGCTTCCAAAGGGGTTCATTTTATTGCGAAAAAAAATTTCAAAAGTTTATATTATGACTTTTCAAATTACCAAAATGCTTGACAGCTTAAAACTATCTCTCCCAAACCACTGTATAGCAGTAAGGAAAGTCCTATAAGTGGTTCTTTGTAATGCTGCCTTAAAATTTTTTGTCAAAACCACAAATGATCTTATTGGAACATACCAGAGGTATTGAAATAGCCCAAGATGTATTTAACCATATGCTTTACAAATAATTCTTGTGCACAAATTCTCATCATATGTAATTTCCAAGTTAGTGCTTCCCCCTGTGAGACAAACTCACAATCACCCACCCGGTTGTGGACAACTCTAGCATTTTATTTAACATTTTCTTGTGAAAACACCAAAAAGGTTCATCTGCTAACCAAGACTAGTTATGTTTCAGACTGCCCCTCTCAAAGACTTTCTTAATGCTTCGAGTAAGCTGCTTGATCTTTTTCCCTTGCCTTATGGGAATTTTTAATGCATGTGGAACACTGGAATCTAAATTGATCTTTCTCCCTTTATGAAACATATACAGCAGAAATGTACATACACAAAGACATTTTACACACACAAAAGTGAATTCACCAATTCTAAACTCATCAGTTTTTGAGAACCAACCACTAAATGAGTGGACATAAGCCAATCCCCGTCTATAAACTACATGAAAGAGATGAGACCTGAGTTTCAGATCAACACTTCACAGAACCATCTCCTCATCATTACACTTAGTGCAATAAATTTCCCATTTACTCTAAATTCCCTTTTTCCGAACCCAAACAATACCTTGTGTTCCTTAAATACCATTATAAACTTCATGATTTTCACCAATCGGTATGCCTGTTTCCATGAGAAACCAGAAGCTCCTACTTTTTTCTTCTTTTATACTGTACAAATTTTTTGACATGTGCTGGACCCCCAACCTTACCGTAAAAATGACAGAAAAACCCATTCAGCCACAGGTTTAATGTTTTCCATTAAGTTTTTTAACTGTAGTTCCTGATCATGTAAAGTACCCAACATCCCCTTGAAGTGCCGGATATAACTGGCAGTGACCCTGACAAAGTGAATTTCAGACCTCCGGCTCTTTGAGTAACGGAGCTGTGTCCAGTGCTTAGCCAAAGCTTGACTTTTCAGGGCATCCTGTGCTAACGATGGCACTTGTCCAGAGCTGGTACTTCCCCTCAAGATTAGGGAACCCTAAAAGTACCAGTGAGAGGACTCTCCTATGTCCTCCCCTACTGCAAACAAAGGGATGGAGACACATTAGCTCTCCAAACCAACACATGTGGTGGTGAGGTCTCTTCCCTACCTGGTTCTACCTCTTCAGGTGTGTTTGTTTTTTTTTAATTCTTCTTTTCTGCTGTGAAGTAGGAGGGATGAAAACCTAACCTGAGTCACAAGAACCAAAAATGGTGAAGGCCACAGAAGGAAGCAACCAGGACTAGCTGGGAGACCTCCCCCTCCCTTCACACCCAATGAGCTGGTTTCACCAAAAAACAAACAAACAAACAAACAAAAACACACACATACAAACAAACTGGATTTACAAAATCCATTCATCCAAGGGTGGCAGAGCAAAGGGGAGGGATGGCACAGGGAGAAAAGCAAAGTGTTCAAATCAGCACAGGCACAGGGCTGGCAAAGGCTAGAAAACAGCTGCAGAAAAATCTGCAGTCACCGAGACACGTGACAGCATTAAAAATCCACACCTGGCGTCAAAAGATTCTGGCCTACACTTACAAGACAGTAAAACTCCAGATCCCACAGAGAATAATGGGAATGTGCTGAGGGCCCTTGGCAGGGTGGGTCATGGTTTCCCTGGGTGAGGGGAAACAGAGGAAGCTACCACCAGTGCCTCCCCCCAAAGCCATCCCTCCCCTTGGAGGCAGCTCAGTGGGCTGCAGCAGCCTTCAGTTTGGCAGGAGATGGGTGAGGTGAGGGGAATTTTTCAGCAGAGGCTGAGCTGCTCAGGGCAGACTGCAGGTAGACTGTCTTGTGAAAGAGTCTGTTGCTTAGGAAGACCACCAAGGAGAAGAGGCGTAACTGGAAGAGGCTGAAAGGCAAGAGAATCATGTTAAGATTGTAACTGGACTATGTCTGATTCTTGCTTGTCCTAAGTGAGTATGAACCTTTAATCTGTTGACAGGTATATTCAGTGTGACATCCCCAGGCGCAGGAGCTGCACTAGAGGCTTTGACTGACTGCAAAATTCTAAGACTATAAAAGGCCTGTGTTCTGATTTATAGAGAGACCTTAGGTAAGCAGAATCTCTCCTTGGGAGAGTATCATTTGACTTCAACACAGGAAAAGTCAAAAGAAACACCAAAAATGAAGCCCAACCGCTTATGATTCCCAATTCTTACTCTTATAGTTAATACCTCAGGTATATACTCTGACCCTAGTGACCAAGTACTGACAACTAAGTACTTACTACGCTTTCCCAGGGGTCTTCGCTTCATTGGCGCTGATTATGAACAGAGGGAAGAGGATAGAGAAAAGGCAGCCACTACAGAAAAATGAAAAAAAGTGAGATGGATTTACAGAAAACGCAATCTCTAAGTGGGGAGATATGAGAAGCCAAAAGGCATCACTCTTACATCTTCCAACTCCCTTGAGAATCTAATGAATATTTTATGGGACAAGTTAGCCAGATACTTTCTGGGAAAAGAGGGACAAATCTCAAATGATTCTACTGATATGTTCAGGGACAAACCCCAGTTTTTATCCTTACTACCTATGCCAAATTATTTATTTCAAATTACCTGATGATGTAAGAAGACTGCATTGCTGTGAGGAAGGCCAAGGGTAGACCAAATCCAAAGTAGTAAGGCCAGTTCCTTTCAATGTTGGATAATCGCTGATGCATTTCAATTCCTGATGAAAAAGAAGTTTAAAATACAATATTGAGACTGAGATAATCTTAGAGGTCATGCTTGAAACATTTCTGTCATCTCTAAGTACACAGAATATGTAAGAAATTCAGCTGACTTTAACAAAGGGACTGCTTCATTACAGCCATCCTAAGTAAAATCTCATGACAAATATGATCACAAACAGTCAAACTTCATTTATTGCATGGTCTTTTTGCTTACAGAAGCAACTGGTACCAGGATGGGCACAGTAATTTAAGATTTTCATTATGTTATTTGCCATAACCAATTTCTATTGAAAAACCACTATTAGAGAGAATGTGCCTACACAGATTAAATACAGTTAAGTGCATGTCCTAAAAAAAAAAATATCATCTCTAGAAAGAGCCATATGGAAGAACAGAAGTAATTTTGATTCTTAGAGACCAGGATTTCTTGAGTATTTATCTATTCTCCTTTACTGGCTTCATCTTCTCAGACTTCTTGTGGGTGTTCCCTAAATTTGTTTACCATTCTCTTCTATTTACTCCTTCTCTTGACAACTTCATTTACTCTTGGGGCTTAAACTATTATATACATATATATATAATATATATGTAAATTTCTCCATCCCTACTTTCTCTTTCATGCTTCAGAACTGTATTTCTAACTGCCTATAGGACATCTCTAAATGCCTGTACCACTGACACATCAAAGACATTTCCAAAAGTGAATTTATTATCTTTTCCTTTCTCCTACCTCCAAAAAGCAGTTAGGCTTAGAATTCAAAAAGGAGACAAGAGCTAGATATATATAGACATGGAACAGAGATGATAATTGAATTCATGGGAGTTGATGGGATCACCAAGAGAGACAGTATAGAGGAAAAAGGCAGCCCACGGCAGAGCCTTGGGAGATCCACAGTAGGGGTATGTGTGAGAAGGATAAAATTCTAGCAAGAAAAATGAAGAAGATCAGACATGTTAAGTCAAGAGCATTTATTAAGTGCTTAATCCGTATTAGGTACTATCCTAGCACTGGGGATACAAAGGAAGGCAAAACAGTTCCTACTCTCAAAAAAGCTACAATCCAACAATACAAAGGTAGAAGAACCAACAGAGAAAGCAGGGTCAAGAAAACACAAGAGGACAGAGTATCCAGGAGGAGATGGTAGTTAATGATGACAAATGCCCCAAGGTTTAAAAAAAAAAAAAGTGGACTGAGAAAAAGGCCATTAGACTTGGCAATTAAGAGATCAAAGGAGTTGAACGGAACCTTGAGGTGGATGGGCTGACATGCACGGGTAGGGCAGCGATGCATAACAAATTTACTACTGGCTTCCCACAAAAGACATGGAGTGCTACTGGTGTTGTGATTCTAATACCAACCACTAATTAGTACTAGATTCTGGAAAATGTGTACCACACATACATATATGAATGGCAAATTGGGGAATGGAAGACTTTTCAAGGGGAACTGCACTTCTCAGGGAGCTGGTCATTCACAAATGTAAAATGCTTAGGTGGACTTCAATGAATTTGATGTCTGGCAGTGAGCACTTTTGATACATCACTTGTACAGGGATAATTAAATTCCCATCTGATGTATGTTAGCTGCTTATATATTGAACACACATATATAACAATTACAACAAACAACATTGTGCCAGATTTCATGATGAAATCAATATGAAATATAAAAAAATCACTAAAACTAAAAGATCATGGTCACTTTGGAGAGGCAGTTTCAGACAAATGAGATCAGAAGTCAGACTGCAAAAGAAATGGAAAAAACAAAAGTAGAGACACCTACAGATGACCTTTTCAATGAGTTTAGTTGTAAAAGGGAGGAGACTTAGACAACAGCTAGCATGGATAGTAAAATTAACCTAGGCCTGTTTGTAGGGAGCAGGGAAGGAACTCATAGATTAGGAGAGATGAGGGTAAGAGGAGAAAACAATAGGGGGAGAATCTCCTGGAAATATGGGACAATGTGATCCAGAATACATATAGCAGGGTTGGCCTTCAAAAGACAGGCAACTGATGTGACATAGGAAATAGTGGGAGATGATCCAGAGGGCTGTGTTATGAAGGAGAGAAGAAAATATACTCATCAAATAGCCTCAATTTTTTTTTTTACTGGTTAAATATGAGGCAAGATCCTCAGATGAGACAGCAGGATGCTATGGAAAGCTGCAGTGGAAAAGAGGTTTGGAAAAGCCACTGTGGCAAAAGACAGAAAACTAATAAGAGATTTCCCTTGCTGCAATGAGGACCAGAATGAGGAGAATAATAATAATTTTTATTGTTATCATAGCCACCAACATTTATACAGTACTCAGCTATGTACCAGGCACTATGATAAGCAGTTTACAAATATTATTTCTTTTGATCATTACAATAACCCTGGTAGGTAGGTGCTATTATAATCCACACTTTACAGATGAAAAAACGGAAGCTAACAGAGATTAAGTGACTTGCCCCATGTCACACAGCTTGAATCTGAGGCTAGATTTGAACTAAGGTCTTCCTGACTCCAGACTCAGTCCTCCACCCACTGAACCACCAGCTGCCCCTAGATTAGATAAGAAATTTGTAGTGAACCTGGTCAGCATGGCTTCATGACTATACTATACCATGCTAATTAACTTCTATATTTTCCCCTTACTGAATTGTAAGGACCATAAACATACTAACTATGCTTTATCTAAATTTTGCCTATCTCCAGCTCCTAGCAGTGTTTTTCATACAGAAAAATTAAGTTATTAAAAAACTTAATAAAGTGTTGTTGACATTGTTCATACAAGACCATAGAACTTTATTATATCAATCACCAAATTAAAGATAGTTATAGGGTCAGCTTTAATCACCCATAAAGGCTCTTAAATCCTCTATCATCCATGGCTCAGCCCAAGTTCTAAGATCTGGAGGAAGGACCCCACCTCTCTGGCAATGTTTAGGAATCCTACTTTGCAGAGTAAAAAGGAAAGACTTTTAAGTTCTTTAAAAAGAATCTTTTTAAGATATGCTCTCCTCTTGAGTAGTAAGCACTCACCTTTGTTGAACCAACGGTACTCAAAACAATAAAGTGAGTAGAGAAGAGACATGTGCAGGAGACTGACCAACTGGCCAATGAGATGGATCGGGAATAGACTGACAAACATGCCCTGCAGAGGAATCACAACCAACTTGAGTTCTTTTCAAGATCCAATGGCAAGAATGAAATTTTCATCCATTCCCCCAATTAATTCCAACTGTAAAGAGAGAGCCTCTCTCACTTTATTACTGAATCAGGCGTCCAGGGGCACATAACATACTCCCATCCTACCTAATGCAGCTGGACAGAACTGACTAAAGATCCCCTCCACTTTGCCACCCCTTCCTGTTTATATCATTAGAAGGTCTCACCTGGATCAGGAAAAGGGCCTGTAGTAAGAGGTTAAAAAGCATGTCGGCGATGATCTTGCTGACACTTGGGAATGGTTGAGGTTTCCTCCCAGATACCTCGAATGCCAGGTCAGCAATATCCTGCAACAGAGTAGGGAGTTCATCCAAACAGAAAAGATCTAGGCCATAAATCTTTTTTTTTTTTAAACTTTTCTTCGTGTTTTTATTTACTAAAATAATGTTGGGAATCCCAGTCCATTAGAGCCATAATTTATCAGTTGAGTATTCAAAGTTTTGTATATATTACAATAAAATTCTTATAGAAAATTTTTTCTGACGTACATTTTTCAACTCTATCTGAAGGGCTCAATCATTCCATCTTGTTTTTATGCTAAAGGATGAAACTTTTTTTTTTTGCAGTTTTTTTCCCTTTGTACTCTCATCTTGGCTGAGTACACACCAATTTTTTTTAAGGTTGCTAAATTGAGGTAAATAGATGATTTTTGGTCTGGATAATTAATATAACTGTATTTTTGCTGTCTATGTTGTTATTTTTGTTCTTATTGTCTTTACCACCCTTGTCACTTACTGAGTTTTTTTGATTAAATTATTTTATTTGTTTTCAGTGTTCAACAATCACTTCCATATATCTTAGATTTTTTTCCACTCCTCCCTAACCGCCCCCCTCCGCATTGGCGTGCAATCTTATATAGGTTCTACATGTACTGTTCTATTAAATGCATGTTGCATAGAAAAATTACAATGAATGGGAGAAACCATAAAACAAAACAAAACAATACAAAAGAAAATGGTCTGCTTCATTCTGTGATCCAATTCCACAGTTCTTTCTCTGGATGTGGAAGGCATTTTGCTTCAAGAGTCCATTGGAAATTTTTTAAGTCCATGCATTTCAATGAAGTACTAAGTCTACCAGAAAACTAGAAAACTTCCTCACACACTGTGGTTGTTGCTGTGTACAAAGTTCTCCTGGTTCTTCTTCTTTCACTCAGCATCAGTTCATAGAAGTCTTTCCAGGCTTCTCTAAAGTCTTTCTGTTCATCGTTTCTCATAGCACAATAATATTCCCTTACATTCATATACCACAACTTGATCAGCCATTCCCCAATTGATGGGCATCCCCTTGATTTCCAGTTCTTGGCCACCACAAAGAGAGCTGCTATAAATATTTCTGTACATGTGGGGCCCTTTCCCATTTCTATGATCTCTTTGGGATAGAAGCAATATTACTGGGTCAAAGGCTATGCACATTTTTGTAGCCCTTTGTGCATAGTTCCAAATTGTTCTCCAGAATGGTTGGATCAGCTCACAGTTCCACCAACAATGAATTAGAGTTCCAACTCTCCTACATCTTCTCCAACATTTATCATCTTCCTGTTCTGTCATGTTAGCCAATCTGATAGGTGTGATGTGGTACCTCAGAGTTGTTTTGATTTGCATCTCTCTAATCAATAGTGATTTAGAGCATTTTTTCATATGACTATAGATAGTTTTAATTTCTTCCTCTGAAAATTCCCTGTTCATATCCTTTCACCATTTATCAATTTGGGAATGACTTGTACTCTTGTACATTTGACTCAGTTCTCTATACATTTTAGAAATGAGGCCTTTATCACAGACACTAGTTGCAAAAATTCTTTCCCAGTTTTCTGCTTCCCTCCTAATCTTGGTTGCATTGGGTTTGTTTGTGCAAAAACTTTTCAATTTAATGTAATCAAAATTATTCATTTTGCACTTCATAATGTTTTCTATCTCTTGTTGGGCCACATATTTCTCCATTCTCCATAAATCTGACAAATACTACAAACAAATTAGGGGAGCAAGGAATAGTGTATCAATCTTCATACCTAGATCATATATCCATTCCAACTTTATTCTTGTGTGTGGTGTCAGGCATTGGTCTATGCCCAGTTTCCACCATGCTGTTATCCAGTTTTCCCAGCAATTTTTGTCTAGGCAATAAATTTTAATGCAGGTGTTCTTAACCTGGATCTGTGAACTTGGCTTTTTAATAAATATTTCAATTAACTGTATTTCAATATTATCAGTTTCCTTTTTAATCTCAAAGTTTTTATTTTATTCACTTAAATACAATATTCTGAGAAAGAATCCACAGGCTTCAGCAACTTGACAAAGGGATTCTTGACATCCAAAAAAGGTTAAAAACCCTTGTTCTAAAGCAGACCTGCACAACATAGAGCCTGTGGCCACTTATGGCCCACAGGCTGGGCAGTATGTTGTACAGGCTTGCCCAAAGGTATTAGGACTTTTAATCACTTCTTAAAGGGCCACTGAGCCTTATTAGCTTGCCTGAGAACTACATTTTTTGTAGGCCACCCAAAATCCTTTAATGGGTCCACAAGCAGCATGGGCCCAATGTTGTGCAGGACTATTCGAAAGCCTCAATTTCACTGGCTCTACCAGAATTGCTATCCTGGACAGGAATCCCAGGAAAATCTCTCTCCTGATTCAAGAAGATATTCAGTAACGGGTTGTTCTACTCACTTCTAAAATATTCAATGATTCCATTTAAAAGGAACATTAAGAATTTCCCTGCCTATGAACAGAGCTAGGTGTTTCTTGGCAGTGCTATCATACAGAGAGGTACATCTAAAGAAATGACAGCTACCAATAATTCTTGTCTCCAGCTACTAATAGTTCTTGTTTCCAGACTGCTTTGAAAGCTAACAAGTTGCCATGTTTCAGGGCCAAGAGGCTTATTTCTGATCTGGACTTACCTGAAACCATATAGCATTCACCACTTTACTGAGCACAAACAGGGGGAGCACCCACAGAGCACTAAAGATAGAGGTGAGGATAAACTCCAGCCAGGACCAGACATCTCCATGCAGAGAGGGATCTCCTAAGAGATAAAGGACAAAGTAACTATAAGAAACAAGACTCTACACAACCCACTAGGCTCTCTTGCTTTTCATGCTTTTCTACCTTGTATCTCCTCCTATTTCTGGCATAAGAACTATTGAACGTCAGCTGATCCTAGGTGCCACAATCTTACTTTAATTTTTTTTATTTTCAATCAAAAGCAGAAAAGGATTAGAAACCCCTAGCAAAGCAGTGCTTACTTGGAAATAGGATATGGCCTCTTTGGAAGGGAGTATAAGACTTGTAACACTCATGACCTCCCTCCTCTCCTCAGTCCCAAACGAGGAAAAAAGTATATACAGACAAAGGTAACAGAGAGCAATTTATGTACTTACCAATAATTTGAGCTGTTACTGACTGAAGCACAGGGATAAATACTCGGTAAAACAAAAGGAGACTCAGCTAAAGAAGAAAGTCAATATGATAAATAGGAAAAAATTTTCATTAAAAACACAAGTTCAAATGTTTTAATCAATAGTACTCTTTCTGAAAAAGAAAAACTTGAGAAATTCCAACTATATTAACCCTTCTTTCTCCATCTCATCAAAATTAGCCTCTACAATTAGCCATCTTTATTTGGGGTTTTCTCAGCTCATTTCTACCTCCCAGGGCTCCAAATGAATATGGCTGATGGAAAAGGCAGGTTCAATATTACCCACTTATGCACTTCACTACAAACTAGTGAGAACTAAATTCTAAGATACAAAAACTTAGTGGCTCAGCTGATGGTCTGGGTGAAGAGGATCTTGCTGGTAAGTTGGGAAAGCTAGATTCACAAATAAAAATTCATGCTGTGAACTAAACCCTGAAACTAGGATCTAGTGAGAACAGAAGAATGTTTGTGTAGTTCCTCAAAGGACAAGATATTTAAGTGAGCAGACTCTCATCTATTATGCACTGATTCCTAGTCCACTATAAAAGGAGCACAAAGGAAAAATTCAAACACAACCTACCATTAAGAAGTCCGAATTAAATTAATAGTCCTGTGTTCAACAATTTTCAGTTGACTGTGAGGTACTTGTTCTTGTTCTGCTAGAGATTCTGATGATCAGAAGCAGTAAGACCCTTTCCCTCAATAATTCAACAGATAGATGTATTCAACAGCATGCATATCCTTTATGAAAAATATCGATACTCAAAGAGTATTTCTATCCCCTAAAGATACAATAAGGCCAAAGAAGCAAGAAGCCAGACATTTGGAATATTTGGTTTGGGTTCTAGTCAAAGAAAAGGGTGGCGAAAGCTTACTCACCCAGAATACTCCTCCATTCCAAGCACAGCACTGGAAAATTCTGCTCACTATCCTTGGCTCACTAAAAAAGATCCCACACACAGTCTGTGAAGCAAGCAGGCTGCTCCTTATTACTAAACAGATCTGTTTTACTTCTGTATGTCTATCATGTTGATTTTTTAAAAGATTTTTAAAAACTGAATAGCTCACAACCAGCAAATTGGCAAAGATGACAAAAGATTAGGATAGTTTAACATTGGAGAGTGGTGGAAAGAGAAGTATACTAGTCCATTCTTGGTTGAGCTGTAAATTGGCAGTCATTTGAAAAGCAACTTGGACATGATATAAATAAAGTAACCAAAATGTCCATATTCTTTTAACACAGAGATTCTACCACTAGGCATATACCAACAATGAGACCACCAATAAGAATCAAGTTCCCATGTAAAACACAAAATTTATAGCAACACTTTTTCACAAGTTAAATACTTGACCAGAGAAGGGACAAATAGTGCTTTTTTGAATTAGAATATTATTATGCTATAAGAAATGATGAATATAAAGAATATACAGAGAAGCATGGGACAACTTACATGAACTGATGCAGAATGAAGTAAGCAAAGTCAAGAAAACGACATACACAATGATTACAACAACGCAAAGAGCCATCAACACAAGACAATCAAAAGTGAATGCAGCAGAATTACAAACAAGCACGGCACCAAAGAAAAGGTATGAGAAGACACTTCTTCCCTCTCCTTGGCAGAGGTTGGAGGTCCATGAATGTCAACGTTGTATATATTTTCAGATTTTTTTCACTGAAGTTACTGTTTTCACAGATTTTCCCCCCTTTTATTCCTTTCTTTTATTTGGAATGACTGGGGCAGATAGAGGGAAAGTGATGCAAAAACAGTATTTTGATTACAAGTCTATTGAGGACAGAGAATCAGATTGAGGACAGAGAATCAGATTGAGGAAGCCATTTATTAAATAGCTGTGAAAGCTTTAAAAGTAAAAATGATCTGCCACTTTAATGATTCAGTAGATACTATCCCAGGATCTCTTAGTCTTGGACCTTTGAAACTTCTGATCCACTGATTCTCAATCCCAGTTAACTCCTATCATCCAGTTCCCTTCTTCCTACTGCTAGACTGTTTGAGTGGAAAGGAAGGGAATAGGCACTTACTGTGCCAGGTACTACTATATTAAGCACTTTACAAATATCTCTTCTGATCCTCATAACAGCCTTATAAGGTAGATTACCTATTATGCTCATTTTTATAGTTGAGGAAACTGAGACAGACAAAAATTAAGCAACTTGCCCAGGGTCACTGGCATTGGGACACACAGTTCTTCCTTCCAGGCCAATCCCTCTACCTTATCCCTGAGGTATCTGGCTAACACTGGAATCAAGCTGGTTTCATCTTCTCTCTCTCCAGTCATCTCCTCCACAGGCTTCTTCACAAATTGCCTTGCTGCAGATATCACAGAACATGCTCTGAGGAACTTCCACCCTCCCCTGCCCTGCCCTGCCTAAACCACCCCAGTTCCACTTATGCCCCAAAGTGGTAACTGTCTCTCCTGTATCACTATTTCAGGAACGCCCCACCAGCAGACTGTAGTTCATGCCCTCTTCTTCGACCTCCTCCACCAGACTACTCCTTACCCTGCTGTGAACCTATATGCTCATTTCTTTTCTGCACCAGTTCTGGAACCTTGAACAACGATCAAAATCAGCTCTGCTTGCATGGAACGTATCAACCAACTGCCCTATTTACCATCCAATAACTTTCAATACCAAAGTAACCATCCTAGGCCATCATTATCTGTGTTGCTTTCCTCACAAGAATACAAGTTCCTTAGGGAAAGGGAGGTCTTTGTCCTGTATTGGTAGTCTCAAAGCTTAGCACAGTACTTGGTATATTTTAAGCCCTTAATAAAATCATTCATTCACTGTATATTTAAGGTGTATCACCTCAGCTTGACCTTCACTGCTACTTTTAGCAATGCTACTCATACTCTATCAACTCTCTATTTCATCCCTATCAGTTAATCCAAACTTTTTCTTATGTCTTAAATTCCCCCAAATACTATCCCTTCACCCATCCCTATCTTTTGTAACATGACTTAGTCTCCTATGTAATGAGGATCACAGATCTAGAACCAGACATCAGAAGCCAATTATTCCAACCCCTACATTGTACAGACAGGAAACCAAAACTCAGGTCAAATGACCTTCCCAAGGGCATATAGCTAACAAAGATTATAGGTGAGATTTGAACTTGGGTCTTCTTGACTCCAAGTCTAACACTAACTACTATATCATACTGTTTCCCTAAGACTGAAGTTCCCTTAAATGTCCTCCTGTAACCCAACAAACTTACAACATATATCATCACTTACTCTCTCGTAGAATGAATTTTCTTTTCCTCCTGTCTCAAAGGAACAAATGTCTCAACTCACTGAGAAGGCTCAGTCTTCTATTTGTATCCCACACCCTACTAGATCCTCTGTGATCTTGTTCCAGCAATTATCCACTTTAACAAATAGATGACATTCTCCACCTTCATTGGTTCCTTTCCATCTATCTAAATACACGCTTATGAAATGGGTGCTCACTGACTGGGAAAAGGGCAAAACAAACTGGGGTAAATTAATAGAGAAGTACTGTGTTATAATAAATGACCAAAGGGGAATTCATAGAAACGTAGAAAGACATGCAAACTGACGCAGAGCAAAGTAAGCAGAATCAGTTGTACTATATAATAACAAACTACAATAACATAGATGAAAACACTGAAAGAAAGTAATGATCAGTTTTGGTCCCAGAGAACAAATCACAAAACAGGTTCCCCTTCCTTCTGTTAGAGGACAGAATTTATAGGGAGCAAAGCATTGCACTTAATATCAAAACAAATCACTGCAGCAGTTATTCTTGCTGAACTTTTTTTATTACAAAGGAGAGTCAACAAAAGCAATCAGTAGGGCAGATACAACCAAAAATAATTACAATATAAAAATCAAAGTCATCAATAAAAGTTTAAAAATAAATAAAAACTTGCTCAGGACTTAACCAATTCTAAAAAAAGGACACTGACTCTTCTATCACATCTAGCAACTGTCCTCTTTCTTTTTTCCTTCACAGGGAACCTTTGAAAATGTAATCCATATATTTCTTCCCCTTTATCAACACCTACTTTTTCATTAATTTCCTACACTGTGGTTTTCATCCCCTCTACTGAAACTGTTCAAAGACAGCCAATGATCTACTAATTGTCAAATCCAAGGGCATTTCTAGTCTGACCCCCCTGGATCATCTGACATTGCTGATCTACTACTTCTGGGTGATATGTTGCCCCTTGGCTTCACAAACACACTCTCCTGATTCTCTTTCATTTCTCATCTTTCCACACAACCTGAATTATCCCTTGTATACTCCCAAATTTATAGTTCTATCCCTTAAATTCTCTCCCCTCCAGTTCCAGACTCCCATTTTTCAACACCTCCTTCCAACCTCATTCACCTCTGTGCCACCTCCATGTTTAATCTGTTCTCAATAACTTGGTGTGTCTTTCTCTCCACCTATTAAATGCCTACTATTCTTTAAAGCTCAACTCCAAAGCTACCTCCTCCAAAAAAGCCTTCCTAGATTCACCAGTCATTAGTAACTTTTCCCCTTGACCATCATATTGTACTTTGTAATTGCGATGAGGTTTAGTAGAAGGATTGTAAACTTCAAGTCTGGAGATCTGGGTTAAAATTTCCACTGGTGTTTTTAGCTATGTGACCATGGTCAAGCTACTTTAAAACTCTCTAATCCTTGGTTATGATGTTCTTTTTTTATTACTTACAACTTTCACATACTTATGACAGAAATCATGTCTTACTCAAACACTGTACCCTACCCACTACCACTGTGCCTAGCATGCTGTCCTACAAGCAATAGGTGATTTACTGAATTTCAGGATTTGATATTCTCTCCAAGGTGGTGATTTTCCGGATTCTATAAAACTTGGTCTATATTTATAAAGATTTTTCAGACAATCAGTGAATGATAAAATTAAGACAAAGGTTTCTCAAATTTAGTGTTTCATTCATTAACTCATTTGGCCTTTCCTAATAAAAATATTTGCTAATCTGTTTCCCAATATTTTATGTATGTAGAACAGAAATTTCTAACCTTTACAAGACCACATTATGTCAAGGAATATTGCAGAAATATCAAAAACCTTCAAATGAAAGTTAATTTAATTCATTTTATCTTTAAAATTAAATGGCACACTGTATTTTGTTAGGGAAGCAGCAAAACAAATTATAAAAAAGACTCTTAATGATAAAGTACTGCAACTCCAAAAAAAAAAAAATGGGGAACCATTGATGGGGTTCTCAGTCATCCTCCTAAAATATTCACATCATATTCCTACTAGGGGCTACCAAGTGAATTCCCCAAACTGATCTCACTATAATGATCTGCTCTCCTCACCTCTCTTGCTTCCGCTCCTCGCTTTGGGCTCTTCTCTGGGCTAAAACACTGCTTGCCCTTCTTCGACGCTGCTCTTCCCTTTTCTGCTGGATTCGGGCATCCAATTTGGAGATGGTACAGATGCCCCAGATGGAGTCTTTGATTCCCTATAAACAAAAGGGTTACAATCTTATACTTTTAAAGCAGAGAGCATGCTGGTACAACAAGGAAGGCAAGTAAAAGCAGAGGTCAACTAATAAAAAGAAAACCAGAAGCAATTCTACTCACTTTGCTGAAAGGCCAGTCCATAATAGAAAAATAAACTAGAGGAAATCTATCAGCTGAGGGTTAACTTATGGTCAGCTGAAAGGCCAGTCCATAATAGAAAAATAAACTAGAGGAAATCTATCAGCTGAGGGTTAACTTATGGTCAGATGTGTGCTTAAGTTAATTTCCAGTATTCTCTCTCCTTTTGGCCCTCTCAATGGAACAAGCTCCACATGGGTAGAATCTGCTGGTTCTGAGGGGGAAATGGCATAAAGATAGCTGGCCAATTTTTCTCCTGACTTGCCTGTTCTTCCCTGATCACCCAATGGAGATCTAGAGACATTTGCTAACCTTACCTAAAGAGTTCCTGGCACAAAGAGGTTAAAGAGATCCTAGTTCAGTGAATCACTACAAACTCTGTAAGCTTTGCTCTTCTTCTCTAGGCCACTGAATGAATTAAGTAGTAATAAGGAGGCAGTGTGAGAGAATTGAAAGAACTGGAAATCAGGAGACCTGGATTCCACTCACATTCTAATTAGCTGTGTGACCAAGGACCACAAAATCTCATGTTTAAGAAAAGTGGTTGAAATAGTTGAGCTCTGAATAATCTTATAGCTCAAATATTCTATGATTCTTAAAAAAAAAAAAATCAACCAACATGCGCAAGGTTTGGAGACTTTTAAAGTCAACTCCTTCAGCAAAAAGTCCAGGAAATACGAGTTCCTTTCTGAGGCAAGACAGCTTTACTTACCCTGACAAGATCATGGAGAAATGTTTTGACACTGTCAGCCATCTCTACTTCTGCATCACTTCCACCACCCAAACTATCAACTACAGGGAGAAGGGAAGAGAAGGATCCCAATATCTCTCATCGTGAAGAGCCTGGAAACACAGAGCCTAATGGAGAGAGAAAAATATTATATTGTAAAATACATAGCTAAATGCCCAGCTGAGGCATGGAGAGAGGTATCAACATAAACCCTACAAGAAAAGAGAAATAGATGCTGATATGCTCTAGGCCACAAGTCAACTCTCAAGCTGTCTCTATAAAATCAAATAGTAGGTTTCTCAATTAATCTAACCTTGTTATTGTTGTTGAGTTGTTTCAATCATTTCCAACTCTTTGGATACTAGGGATACAAAGAGACTAGAGTGGTTTGCCATGTCCTTCTCCAGCTCATTTTAGAGAGGAAGAAACTGAGGCAAACAGGGTTTAGTGACTTGGCCAGGGTCACACAGGTAGTAAATGTCTGAAGTCATATTTAAACTCAGGTCCTTATGACTACAGGTCAGGCACTGTGTCATCTAGCTACCCTGAATCTAATGTATATAACCTGAAGACACAAAGATCTTCCTTCCATTACTACCTTGAATTTATAAAGCACTTTCATTCCGAAGAGCTCAAAGGATTTGTTTCTACTTAAAAAAATTTTTTTTTATATGTCAGCTAGGAAAAAGGCATCCTTTGACCCTATTTAAGTAGTGATAAAATCAAAACTCATATAATTTAAGTCACAGAACCACTCACAAGCATTCCCCTGCCTGCCATCCTAAGCAGAGGTCTTACTTGCCATATGTAAAGGTACATAAAGTAGGCACTGGGTTAACATTTGATAAATAGAGTAAATTGACAGGATTTTTAAAAAATGGACATGAAATGATAAATTTAACCAAAGTGTGTGAAAAACTATTATTGGATAGTATATTTAAAAGTTCAGACAAAGATGAATTTCAATTCATACTGGAACAGACTCACCTATGCAAATAATGACTAACAGCTTTCTGGTCTAAGAGGGCTGTGTTTGCATCTCCAGGTTCTATTGAGGTACGAGGATGATGTGAAGCCAAAATCTTAATGGAACATGGATCTCTCTTTTTTCCTCTTATTAAACACTAGCTCTCTCTACAACCACTTAAATTTTCACTTGGAAAAAATTCTAGTAGATGAAACACTGAATGGGGGAAGGGGAGAGAGGGTTACTCACTTTCTCCCTCTGGGCCTTGGGTTTACTCATCTATCACCTGGGGAGAAGCAGCTACTTTTTTCTCTCTTTCCTCTTATACATCCATAAAGCATTAACCAGATAGTAGTACTACTGATGAAAAATAAAACATTAATTACTGTTACCTTACTATTGCCCTGAGAACTTGGGGGAGTACAGCCATGTATCAATAATACTCAGGGTAGTAAAATAACACATTGTTCAAAAGTGGGGGGAAGTATTTTAACCTTCTTTTGTATAACCTCATTATATATGAGGGCGTTACTTCGGGATTTAAACTCATGTGTAATCTGAATTATGTTATGAAACTACTAATTAACCATACTCCTGCCACAAATATACCTCTCCAACAAACCACAGTAGACACACATGAAAGCTGGTCATGCAGATGATGTCATCTGCCCTTCAAGGCCTTCTACATTTGAATTTTCACTTTGACATTTGTTAAGTACGTCCAAATTTAATAAGAATGCTAGATGGCATATAATTTTCTGCAAAGGATTAACAAAGTTCTGATGTGAATATAAATACATACTTATTTAAATTTGAAGGTGGGGAAAAGGACACGTACCAAAGAGTAGAAAAGTCAGACTACATAGCTAAAAATATCCTTCACATTCAACTCCCAAATTCCTTGCCAACCAAAAATCCTTAATATAAAACATGTGACTGATTTTCTTGTGTGGCTTATTATGGAAGGAAATACCTTGTGTTCCACAGCTCAAGAGTAGGAGTAGATCTGTGCTTGGTAACCTTTACCAACCCACAAAACTGCAGCTGAGTTTGACACAGCTGGACACAAGCCACTGGGAACTGGAAGAGCAGGGAACAAAGCAGAGGAGGAAAACTTGCACAACCAAGCACATGCCTGCTCATGCCAATGTCTATCTACACACATGTATGTAGACACATGTATACAACGCATACACATATATGTACATACGTATTTCCTTATAGGAAAGGAAATTTAAGAAAACTACTAGATCTAGAAACACTCATTCTGCTCAGTACAGATTTTTCAGTAAGTGTTGTAGTCATAGCAACACAGTCATACATAGTAGACTCTTTCCTGGTTAGGCCACTTTGAGCGTCTAAGGTTTTGGTCACTATTTCTCCTCCTGTAATTATCCCTCCAACACCAATACCCAGTCTCTTACTCCCACAGGGTAACATTAGGATTTAGACACTTTTCACTAAGATAATGAATGCACTGAGAGTGCTAGACATGGAGTCAGGAAACATGGACTTGAACCTTCTCTCTAACAATAGTGAGATGACCATAGATTTAACCTCTTCAAGCCTCACCTGTCACACCCCTAAAATGGGAATGATCACACCTACCACAGCATGGTTACTAGGAGACATGAGTGCTTGGCAAACCTTAAAGCGCCATATAAATGCGAGTTATTAGTCACTCCAGCACTAGAGCCATGTTTTTCAAGTATGTGTTTTCTTAGCCTGCTTGACTCCACATCTGCACCAGCAGATTATGGAGGATACTGTCGGGCCTCTAAAATACACAATGGGGGCTGCCAGGGTGGCTCCACGATCCTAAAGATGGACGCCCTTTCCTTTCCACTTTACAACAATGTCTTAAAGACTCTGTCTTTCCTCTGCCCCTCCCTCAGACAGTCTGCATCAGAAAGCAGCCTAACTTCTGGGCAGTCACGCTCCCTTGGAGTGGGAAGGGCCCAGGGAGCTCACTGAGGTACAAGCTCCGACAAGTTAAATGACTGGTTCAAGGTCATTCAACTAGTTACCAGCAGTCACGCCCGGGCCCTTCTCTGGGTCCAGCGAACCAGCACACGTAACGCCGGCCCTTTTTTAACGACATCCACGGGCTAGGCACGAAAAGGAGCCTTCCCTTAAAGCCCGGGGTCGGGGGTGCCAGCAGGCCGGCCATTCCCACATGCTCCTTCCTTGGGGGGGGCCCCAAGAGCCCCCCCTTCCCCCGAGGCCTCCCCACCTACTCGGGTTGCCCAGAGGCGGGCGAGCTGTGTCCCACAAGGGCATTTCAACAAGTCAACAGGAGCCCCCACGCGAGTGCACACCCACCCGCGCATACACTCGTAGTGCACATACCGCACGCACCCACACACACTATACACGCGCGCTCGCGCGGCCAGCGGCAGCCCCGGGCGTGCAAGCCGGGGCCCTCACGCAGCCCGCGCCCGCCCGCCCGCCCGCCGCCCCGGCCGGCCCTCGCGCACGCCCGGCTCATCCCGCAAGGTGTCCCCGCAGCTGACCTGCCCGAGGCCCCGCTCGGCTCCCCTGGCCCCGGCTGCCGCCGCCGCCGCTGCCCGCCGCCTTCCAGCCGGCGCCGCTCCCCAGGCCGGGGCCCGCACCTCCCGCACTGGGCATGCCCGGGCTGCACGGGGCAGGCTGGGAAGCGAGCGGGACCGGCGCTGCGCCGAGCGGCTGCAGGAGGAGGAAGGGGAGGAAGGAAGCGGAGGCGGAGGACCAGGAGGCGCATGCCCAGCCCCTACCTGGGAAATGTAGTTCCGAGGCGTCCGCCCCGCCCCCGGCGTGGGGCGTGTGTCCCCGCCCTCTCCGCACAAGTCCAACCCCCGGCTTTCTAGGCGCTGTCTCCGCTTCCATTCTACTAGTAAGTCAGTCGACAAACTTATATAAAGCGCCGCCGTGTGCCAGGCGCTGTGTTCCGCGCTGGAGGAGGCTCTCCGTACCTGCCCGAGCCTCAGTTTCCTCAAGTGTCAATAGACCAGATACCCCCCAAGGCACGTTCCAGGGGCAAATGCGGCGTCGCTTTTCCCCCATTCGGTAAATGTTGAGACCCATTTCCCCCCTAGATTAGAAGAACAGGAAGGGGTATTGGTGATAAAGACAAAACGCTTCGTGGGCCAGAAAGGTTGGGAAAGCTGGTATTTGTGACGGTCGGTCGTTGTACTACGTCTACACCCTCCCAGAGGGCGGAAGAGAGAACAGACTTAAAAAAACATTCGGGGTAGATAAAAGGAAGAACTGGGAATGTAGGGGTCGGTCATGGATCTGGGCCAGGGTAGGGGCCGTGCAGGAAATGGGAGTACAGGGATGACAGAGCTGGGGAAAGACCCTCGTGGAGCCCAGGCAGGGCTTCTTATCCGGGGAGCCCTGCACGTAGAAGAGAATGGAGGGCACTTCTTTATTTTCACTAACCTCTAACCTCTAACCCAAAAATGTGCATCTCCTTCAGATGTTGGAAAACATTATTCTAAGAAGACGAGGTATTGGCAAACGGGCCAATCCCACGGAACAGGTAAAGCTCCAAGTGTGAAGCACGAGCGATCGCACCGCCCTGCTGGACGTTGGCCTCGGGCCCAGGCCCGGGACTCCGGGTCACCCTGGGGGCTGTCTGCGATGCCCTCACCCCCTCCCTCGCTCCGCACTCTTGCCATTTCCCCCTTCTTTTCCCATCGGAAGATCTTGTTTTGTCCCTAATCGATTTAACCAGGAAAAGGAAGCACACCCGCTTACCTCCCCCGCGTTTGTTCTTGCTCTCCTTTACTCTCGCACAGCGCTTTTGTCTCACTTTTCATTCACGGGATGAGAAGAAATGATATTTCTGAATGAAAAGAAATTCTGGAAGGAGAAGACCGGTAGTTTAAATCTGAGCGTCCCCAGGAGGCGGAGCCGGGATGACAGAGCAGCAGGAAGCAGCGGAGTGAGCTCCCCTCCCTCCCAACAGACCCAGAAAATGCAGTGTGGAATTGAATCCGATGGAAAGACCCCAGAAAAAGCCGCAAGGAGTCATTTTTCCGGTCCAGATTTGTAGCTTGCAGGTACCGACTAAAAAAGGGAGTCCCAGGCCAATATGAGGCACCTCCAAACCTATACCTGGACGCTACAGTGGGAAAAAGTGACAACTGACAGCTTTATTGCCCACTATGCAGTTTTAGCTAGGTCACAAATCCCAAGTGGACCGAGGAAGGGGACAGAGGGGTATGGGGTAGTAGAGAAGGGAATAAGAATATATTAAGCACCTCCTATATGCCAGGCACTGTGCTAAGAACTCTGCAAATATCTCATTTGATCCTCACAACAACCTTGGGAAGGTAGGTGTTATTATTATCTCAATTTTAGCGTTAGGAAACTAAGGCAAAGGAAGGTTAAGTGACTTGCCCAAAATCATACAGCTAGAGCAACTACTAGGCTGGATTTCAACTCATGTCTTCCAGACTTCAGACCCCTGTTCTACCCACTGCATCACCTAACTAGAGTGAGTGGCATTGAGTTGGGAGAAGGAGCATCAAAAGCCAGTAACAGCTGTGTGGTTCAGATCCCAGGAGAAGAACAGGATCTCAGTTCTAGCTTCTAGCCTAGTCTGAATCCTGTAGAGGAAAAGCCAGAAAAGGAATCCTAGACCAAAGGAAGCATGCAATTCTGTCATTTTAAACCAGCAAAACTTTCCAGTTGACTGTCGAGGGTTAAGTCTAACAGGAATCTATTGTTGCCCAGGCCAAAACTCAGGTCAGGAACTTGCAGAGCTCGGATCAGTAGGAAAGCAATCAGACTGCCCTGGATCAGAGCACTCCCACCTAGAGCTTGCAAATCCCCTTCTTGGGCTGTTCCTGAGATCTTGAAATAATGTAACTCAATACCCCTGGACAACAGAACTAGCCCAGATGTTCCCTAGAGAAGTATGAAAGATCCACCCCTAAAATCAAGTTCAAAGTCCAAGAAGGAAGCTGGAAGAATGAGACAATGAACAAAAAAGAATATCATCATTAACAGCTATTATGTTGACAGGGATGCTCAGAACACAAACTTAGAAAAGTAGAACTTCAAAACATCTACAAGCAAAACCTCAAAGTAAAACACAACTTGGGCACAAATTCAGTTAGAATTCCTGGAAGAGATGAAACAAGAAGTTGATTCTTTTTTTAAGTTTAAAAAAAATTTATGTATGTAAAATGAGAGCACTAGAAGAAATAATTGGAAAAGAAATGAGAGCCATGGAAGAAAGAATTGGAAAAGAAATTAACAGATTGACACAAGATGTACAAAACTTTGCCCAAGTAACAAACTTCTTGAAAATTAGAATGGACCAAGTAGGAGCCAATGACTCCAGGAGAAAACATACAAATAAAAAAAGTCAAAAGGCTGGAGAAAAATAGAAGAAAATCTAAGGTATCTCATAGCAGAAACAACAGACCTAGAAAACAGGTCAAAAAGAAATAATTTAAAACTACCTTAAAACTGACAAAACAAACAAGTCTATTCTACACATCATATTTCAAGGGAGAAGGAAAAGTAGAGGGAGGGTTGATTAAGGAGGGAATTAGTACTAAGCATAAGAAACACTGAATAAGGATATACAAAAATATTCATAACTCTTTTGAAGGTGGCAAAAAATGGGAATAGGAGGGGGATGACCCATAAATTGGGGAATAACTAAATAAGATATGGCATATAAATGTGATGTAATACTATTATGGTGTAAGAAATGATGAAAGAAATGATGACTTCAGAAAAAACATGGGAAGACTTGTATGATATGATGTAGAGTGAAGTAAAAAGCAGAAACAGGAGAACAATTTATAAATAGCAACATTATGGTAAAGACAAAACTATGAAAGAATTAGCAACTCTGATTGATGTAACACCTAGCAGGACAGTAGTTGGGATCCTCACAACTACCTAATTGAGAGGATCAAATGAGATAAAATTTGTAATTTGCTTAGCCAAGTGCAATCACCATCCCAGCAGACAAGGAAGGAGTCCACTGCTCATACAGAGGTTGACTGAAATCTTCTGGGTTATATGCAGTTCCCAGGAGATCAAGGATGCCTCCATTGTCCATCTCTATAAAAGAAAAGAAAAAAACAGATTGTCCTGTGACAATCATGGTGGGAATGGGGCAGGGTGTCTTTCTCTTAGTCACTGCTGGCAAGATTCTTGTCAGAGTCCTCTTTAATAGGCTTCTCTTCCCCTGAAAGATGGTCATCCACCCAAAAGCCAGTGTAGCTCCAGAAAGGGACAAGGAACACTCCATATGGTATTTCCTTCCTGTCAACACCAGGAGAATGCCAGGAGCAAAACAAAGGTCTGTACATAATGTTTGTTGATCTGACCAAAGTCTTTGATACCGTCAGTCATGAAGGCTTGTGGAAGATCATGAAGTCTGGTTTCCTGGAGATGTACATTAGTATTGTACTTCAGTTTCATGATGGCAAGTTTAATTAGGTTCTGGATAAAGGACAATATTTTCACTTTCACAATCACTAACAGAGAGAAGCCAGGCTCTGTGCTTGATGTTTTTGGCAATGTTGTAGGATTCCTTCAACTAGGACAAAAAGTGGCATCAAGTCACCAAAAACTACAAGGCAACGCTGAAGTGGAGGCAGAGTTGGTGCACAACTTTTTGTTCACAGATGATTGTGATTGTGCACACAATGCAGCCTCTGAGGCCGAGATGCAAGAGTGTGGTTCCATTCTCTGCCACTTGTGCTTATTTTGTCCTGATGATTAATAGCAAGAAAATAAGAGTGCTCCACCAGCCAGCACCACACTATCCATACGAGGAACCGTTAGTTACAGCAAATGGAGAAGTTTGGATAAGTTCACGTACCTTGGCAGGATTCTTCCCAGGGATGTCACACATAGATGATAAGCTTGATGCATGAATTGCCAGAGCTAGCTCAGTGGTTGGGAGGCTCTGAAGGAAAGTGTGGGAGAGAAGAGGTGTTAGGCTGTCTACCAAACTGAAGGTCTATAGAACTATTACGTTGATTTCACTGTGGTACACTGTGAAACTTGGACAATGCGCCATACCAGAAAATTGAACTACTTGCGTTTGAATTATGTTGGGAAGATTCTGAGATCACTTGGCAAGAGAAGGTACTTGATGCTAAGATCCTCTCTTGAGTTGTTAAGCATTCAAACTACTGAAGAGAGCCCAGCTCTAATGGGATGGCCACATTGTTTGAATGCCCAAAGGATATTTACCTAAAAGACTATTTTATGCGGAACTTGAGCAAGGCAAGGCTCATAGGAAGGTCAAAAGAAGCAACGAGGACACTCTCAGGGTTTCTCTGAAGAACTTCAGTACTAATTGTGAGACATGAGAGATGCTGAAACAGGCTCTCCCAGCATGATATAACTGAATCAAAGAAGGTGCAGTGTACTATGAGCAAAGCAGAATCGCAGCACCGTAAAGGAAGCATGAGATGTGAAAATCTAGAGATATCTCCATCCAAAATGCTCAATGGACTCTTTGTGCTCAACCTAGGGTAGAGTCTTCCAAATTCATATTGGATTGATCAGCCACAGTCAAAGACACTACATCTTGACTCCAACATCATCCTCTTTTAGTGCAAAGGATGACTGATACGTATCTTTGTTATTGTTTTTGTTTGGTCATTTCCATTCGTGTCCAACTTTTTGTGATCCTGTTTGGGGTCCTCTTGGCAAAGACTCTGGAGTGATTTGCCATTTTCTTCTCCGGTTCATTTTACAGATGCAGAAACTAAGGCAAACAGGGTTGACTGAATTGCCCAGGATCACATAGCTAGTATCTGAGGCCATATTTGAACACAGGAAGAGGAGTCTTTCTGAATCCAGGCCCATCACTCTGTCTACTATGCCACCTAGCTGTTGCAATATATACGTGCTGTCATATAGATGCATGACTTGTATCTCTATGGCTAAATATGTGTACATATCTTGTAAATACTTGTATGTTGAAGTGCTGTGTTGAGGGCCAGGGTGGAGTGACTTTGACAAGATAAGGATAGACCTTCGGGGAAACTGTTCTTTGAGACTGTGCTTGTTATCATCCGGAATGGCTCTCCAAGCCCCCAGAAGTTGCTGTCTCTGTGAGACAAACAAGAGAATTACAGAAAACAAGGGATATGTAAAATAGATGCCCTCTAGACTCACAGTCTCTAAGATAAGACTGATTAAATCACTAGGGCAGGAGACAAGTAGAATGTCACATAGGCTTGCAGTTTCTGTCTATAAATACCCTGACCCTCAGATCAATAAACGGAGTTGGTCTTTCTTCTCCTGCCTCTGGTGTCTTACTTCTCCCGCCTCTGGTGTCTTTCTTCTTCACCACATCACAGAGCCGTGTAGGAACGCAGGCTGTCTGCTACAGTGCTGGACCTAGGGCCAGGAAGACTCCTTTTCCTGAGTTCAAATCTGACCTCAGATACTTACTAGCTGTGTGACTCTAGGCAAGTCACTTAATCCTGTTTGCCTCAGTTTCCTCATCTGTAAAATGAGCTAGAGAAGGAAATGGCACACTGCTTCAGTATATTTGCCAAGAAAACCCCAACTGGGATCATGAAGAGTCAGACATAACTGAACAACTGCAACTTGACAGCTTCCCTCATTAGAAGGTGAGTTCTTTGAAGGTAAGGACCATGTTTTTGCCTTTTTGCATTTCCAGCACTTAGTACAGTCCCTGGTACATTGTAATTGTGTAATAAGTATCCATTGAGGAAGAGGAGGAGAAGGAATAAGAAACAGAAAAGGAGAAAATAAGGAGGGAGTTCATTCCAGGCATATGGTGATACAGCTACTAGTCAAATATGGAAAAGTAAATTATGAGCTGGATTATGGAAAGCCTTAAATGCTAGGCTGAGGAGTTTTTACTCTATTTTTGAAGCAATGAGCAGTCTTGATAAGGAGCCGGAGATTGACATAGTTAGACTTTATGCCTTAGGAAGATATTTTAAAAATTATTCTTAATTTAAACATCACCCCCCCCACCCCGAATTTTCATAAGTATAGTACAACACCAAAAAAAGAGGTTCTTTATGAAACCTCAAATATTCATTTCATATAGCTTGGGGGTTTTTAAGTACATAATAAATTCTACATGTTACTTTCAAAACTGTCCTGCCTATCTGTGCTTCCTTCAGAACTTCCTTCTGCCCTCTTCTCTGCTTTTTTTTTTTAAAGGGAAACTAGGTAGCTCAGTGGATAGAGTGCTGGGCCTGAAGTTAGGAAGACATTTTCCTTCAAATCCAGCCTCAGACACTTACTAGCTATGCACTCTGGGCAAGTCACTTAACTCTATTTGCCTCAGTTTCTTTATCTGTAAAATGAGCTGGAGAAGGAAATGGTCAACTATTCTGATATTTTTGCCAAGAAAACCCCAAATGGGGTCACAGAGGCAGACACAACTGAAAATGACTGAACAACAAGTCTTTTGAGAGGTATCTCTTGAGTTAACTTTTAACCAAGCAGAAAGGAGAATCCTTAAAGTATAGGTTCTCAAACATAAGGTCTGTAAATTTGTATTTCATATCTTTTCCAACTACATTTCAATATTTTTGATTTTATTGTAATTTGATGTATTTTGTTGTATGCCTTCCTATCTATTAATAGTGCCTGACACATAGTGAGTACTTAATAAATATTGATTGGTTGACTGACTGAAAAGGAAACCGTAGATTTCACCAAACTGCCAAAGTGGTCTTTAATACCAAAAAGTTTAAGAATTTCTGTCTTAGAAAGAGTGGTTAAAGAAGGATCCAAAGAAGGTTAAAGAAGGTTTTAGGGCCTACCAAAAGTTGACTATTGTTTTGTTTGATGAATCAAAACTGTTAACTGAACTTTCACCTGACCTCTGTACAGTAGCTATGTTTAATTTTATTGTGAACATTTCTCTTTGTTTAGAAATACTATAATTTAAATTTGTCTCTGCTAGGCTTGTGCTCAAAATACAAAGTACTGATTTTTTCTTTAGAAATAAAAATAGTTTCACTTCTGGCTTGTGGAATTTGACATATCTGTGGGAATTCTGGAAATATGTGTCCAGAAGGTAGTTGATTAAGGTGAGACTGGAGTCCAAGATAGAAACTAGAAATGAACATATAGATTTGAGAATCATCTACACTGAGATAGTACTTAAAACCATGGGAAGTCAGAGAACATATAGAGAGAGAAAAGAAGAGGGCCCAAGACAAAGCCCTGTGGAAAAGGAGAAGGTGATGATTTAGTAAATGAAATAGAGAAGAAACAGACAGTAGAAGGAACAGGAGAGAGCAGTGTCTCAGAAGACAAGGGAGGAATATGGTGGTCATCAGAATAAAAAGCTGCAAAGAAGTCAAGAAGGATGAGGCATTTAGATTTGGCAACTGAGAAATCTTGAGAGTATTTTTGAAATACGGTGAATGTTTAACAACTTGCTCTCTCAGGAAAAAAAAAACGCGTGTGCACAAACTTTTAAGTTAAGCTGGTCTTGTTATCAGTTATCTGTCTCTCAGATAACTGAGGAACTCAGAAATGAATGGTATCTTCCTAGCTAGAAGAGAACAGTTTTCTTCCATCATGTTTCTTCTGTTTTCCCTCAGTATAATTTCTACTGTCCTAGACACAACCCTCCCCGCTTATTCTCTTTTTAAAAAAATCTTTGGATAAGGCGGTAAGAGAGGTCAGGAACTTTTCTTATCACCTTCAAAGAACTGGGAGGGCATATTGGAATGATTTTGGGAGCTATTGAAGTCGGATGGCTCCATGAAGGAGCACTTGGTCTTTTTCCTTTGGTTCTTGAAATGTTTAATGAACTCTAGCCCTAGCATGTTGAGGACCTTGTGATTGAGGGGTATCAATTTTGTGAGAGATGATATTCTGCTTAGCTCAGTGCCTGGCAAATAGTAAGCACTTAATAAATGTTCTTTTCTTTCCTTTCCCATGCTGGGTTAGGTCTCCAGAGACATAGATTTCAACTTTTTAATGTTTTTGAGTAATGTTCCATATCATCTCTCCAGCTAAATTCTAAAGTTGGTGTGGAGTTAATATGTTTAATCCTCCCCATGAAATTATATGGCATAGAAATTTGCAGAATAAGTACCTTTTTGTGGTTATTAGGCATACTGTAGCGCTTTGGTAAGCTCTCTCATCCATTTGCCAAAGAGACTCCAACAAGACCACTTGGCTGGTGGCTTGAGTAGGGTTCCACCTGGTGGAAAATTCAGATATTACACTCTCTAATTGGATAGTTAAACCAATGACTTTCTTTTTGGTTAAGGAAAACTACAAGCTGCCATTAGACTTGTTCTTCTCTGCTCCAGAAGGCAAAACTAGGAGCAATGGGCAAAGTAGCAGATTTAAATTCCATGCAAGGGAAAAAAATTAAATAATTTGTATGTGTGTGTATTGACCTGTGACTTCATTGGCATAGGGGATTCCTTTCACTAATGCAGGTTAGCAATATTCTGTAACTAGAAAAGGTTTCAAAGCATGATGAAGATGAGAAAACTACATCTGTGGAGTGCATTTATATCCTGGGAGTTCCTCATACTGATATAATCAGAGATATGGTTCCACAGAAGACTTTCTAGAGGAAATGATATTTGAGTTAGACTTCAAAAGAGTGTAGGAATTTGGGTTTGGAATAGGGGTAATTGATAGAGGAATGAGGGTAGATGTGGATGGCCAAAAGGATGTTCTAAGAATAGGAAACAACACTGGCAAAGGTATGAAGTCAGGAAAGGATAGGAAATGCACCAAGGATGGTAAATTGTCTACTTTGCTTAAAACATGGAGAATATGAAGGGAAATATGTGCAAGGTAAGCCTAGAAAGATAGGCTGAAACCAGATTGTGGGGGTCCTTGAATGTTAGACTGGAAAGTTAGTATTTCATTACATCAGCAATGAGGAACTATTGATGGGATATAGTATCATCCTTTAGGTCTCTCAGTCTATGATCCTAGGAACCCAGGGATTTTGAGAAGAAACTAATGTGGGCATAAGGAAGGAAATAACTATAAGGAAAACAAATCTTACAGATGTGAGAAGAATAGTTTGGAGGAGAGGAAGGTCTGTAAGATGAGACCATGTAATAATCCTGGAAAAATAGCTTGAAGCTACAAGGCCTTGTAAGCAAAGATGGTGACTGATCTGTTATTTAGTGGACAATGGGGATTCCCTTGAAGTCCATTTACACCACTAATTATCTTTATGAGTTTGAACAAATTGTTTAAGCTCTCTGAGCTTCCCTTTCACAATCTAGAAAGTGAGGAAGTTAGACAACGTGGTTTCTAAGGTCCTTTCCAGATCTGATTGTCTGACATATCTAAGAGAACAGAGAGTTAATGATACAGTCAGAACTAGAACCTAGTTTCCCTTATTTCCAGTCCTGGCTTCTTTCTTGTGGACCTTTGTGACTTTTAGTGAAATTTGCTTTGATACTTTTCTAGTCATGGACTTTCTTAATAAAGTCTTCAGACCTAGTACATTAATCATCATCACACTCCAAATGTCTTTCCATTCCCCAGTAGCACCATTCTTCTAGTCCCCCAGGTTCACACCTTTGGCTTTATGCTCAACAGTTCACTCTGCTTCACCAGTCAGTCCCCAAATCTTGTCATTTCTGGTCTTTACAGCATGTTTCTCACTTTCATCTGCTTTCTACTTACAAGGCCACCATTAGTTTGTACCTTTATCACCTCTTGCCTTGATTATTGTATTATCTTCCTAATTGGTCTCCTTGCCTTGGGGCTTTCCCTTCTAACCATTCTCCAATACCAAAGTAATTTTCCCAAATTATTGTTCTGACCCTGCCACTCCCTACTCAAACTCCGGAAATTCCCTATTATTCCTAGGATCAAATATAACCTCTTCTGTTTGGCATTTAAGCCTTTTACAACCTGATCCCAACTTATTTTTCCAGTTTTCTCATATGCTTTCTCCTTTCCTGAATGTTATAATCCAGTCAATTGGCCTTCTTACTACTGTTCCTTGCACATGACACTCCATCTTCTATCTTTGTGCCTTTGAGTAGTCTGTCCTCCATACTCCCTCTTCACCTCTTCCTCTAATAGTCTGGAAATTTTTCAGCCAACTGAAACTCTTATGCAAACAGCGGATTGTAATATATACCAGACTCAATGTGGACACTTGATCAGCTTTAGCCCTGCTGAAGCTCAGAATTTCTGAACTTAAGTGTATACTCGACTCAGTGTTTCTGGAAGCAAGGATTAATGGGCATGGTGCCACCATGCTCAATCCTTTAAAATTTAGTTTTGGGATTTTTTGGGAGGGTCAGTCAACCAGCATTTACTAAATGTTTCCTGTGTATCGATGTACTGTGGGTACAATGCCACATGCACTATGTGCTAAACTCTGGGGACGCAAAAAAGGGTTAAAAATAGTCCCTGCACTCAAGGAGCTCACATCATAATGAGGAGAGACAACATACAAACAACTATATATAAACAAGATATAAAAAAGGATAACTTGGAGATAATCACAGAGGGAAGACGTTGACTTTAAGGGGTGCCAGGAAAGTGGGATTTGATCTGAGAACTGAAGGAAGCTGGGAGGCAGAGACATGAGGGAGAATACCTCAAGCACCGAAGAGCCAAAGTAAAGACATAGAGTCAAGAGATGGGGCTGGGGCCCAGGCTGAGCAGTTAACCAATGGCTTCAAGTGGCTTCAGGGCCCCAGGGCTGCTGTTGGATCAAGAATAATACAACTCTTGCTCTGATTCTGGAGGGTACAGGGAAGGGGATTAGTATCCCTCAATATTAAGGAGTACCGTTGGCATAAAGAACTCAATCTGCCATGTGTCTCTTTTGTACATTTTAGTTCATAGGCTGGAAGGTGGTGTATAGGGCATTGAACCTGGGCCTTTCGTTTTACATATAAGGAACTGAGGCTGAAAAGTTGTACAACCCTGCCTGATGACAATATCATAACCCTCTTAATGGCATAAGACTTTACACTTGAAATGTCTACAATGGTTTTTATCTAGCAAGACTTGACTACATAGATAGAAGCTCCAGTGGGCTAACTCACTGGCAAAACCATTCTGCAGGCCCAGAAAGGAGGGCTTTTGGTCATAGAGGAGAAAGAAAAAAAGAATTAAAAGGTAGTATTGATAGGTAGATAAATAACATGGGTCAAAAAATAGTGTTTGTAGGCTTTCAGTCTCACTTACATCTCGCATCAAAATGGTCATGATTCAGAATGTTTGATTAAACAGATGTAGACTAAATTTATACAGTACAAATTTTTCCTGCTCTTGTGAAATCCATATCATTGAGGTTTTTATGCTACTCTTCCTATCATAAGACAGCAAGAATAGTGCAGATAGGCAACCTGATGAACAGTATTCTGTTTTCCAAATACAGAATCTGTGCTTCCATGAGGAAGGACTTGCCCAGGGCCATCCATGTGGTAAGGATTTCAGGGACTTAACCTACAGAGGAATGCCTGAGAAAGCTATCTACCCACTCTCTTTCTTGCTTTGTTGGTAGATTTGCCCTGTTTTCCCTTTGGTTCTATGTGTGTGGCTTTGGAAAAGTCATTTAAACCTCAGTGAAACTCAGTTTCCTAATATGTAAAATGAAGTAGGTGGTTACTGAGGGGTAACCTGGTATAGTGGACAGATTGCTGGACCTACCTATAGGAAGAGCTGGGTCCAGATGTCTTAGTCATTGTGTGACTCTGGGCACATCCCTTCACTTCTCTGAGTTTCTGTTTTCTCATCTGTAAAATGAACGAGTTAAGCTAAGTAGCCTTTAGGGGTCTCTTCTACCTCTAAATCGGTGATTCTAGAACTCATCTTCAATGACCCTATAATCCTAAGAAATGAGTGAAATAAAATCTTGGTTACAGGTAAAAATTAGGAATTTAGATCTGAAGTAGCTTAGCCCCAAGGACTGAAAGAGAACTAAAAAATGGCTTCTCAAAAATTAACTAGAGGTTGAAAACAAAAGGTCAAGTCTAATTGTTTTTGTTTTTGCTTTCACTTTTCACTTTAAGCAGCCAGAAGCTTGTTAAGGCCTAATGCCCTAGCATTTTGTATAGCCACTTAGGAATCTGAAACAAGCAGGGGGGATGTTTAGCCCATCAGGAGCTCTGAATAAAGTGAAATGTGGCTTCTAAATTTATTGTGTGATCTAAGATGGTCCAAGTTGGGGGTCAGACATTTGAAGGAAAAACAGATGCTTCAACATGATATCTCAGAGAGGGGAGGGTGGGAGAGCATGTTTGGTACTTTGCAATTTTCTTTGTGAGACAAAGAGACTGGATACATTAACATATTTACATATTAACATTATCCTTACAATGAGGCGCCTATTTGGACCCCACATCAGGCCAAACAATAGACTTGGGCAAGTGCCAGACTTCTCCGGCTCTCAAATTTGGATGAAGGGAAAGTGGGATGGGTAGGGTTTTGGTTCAAATTCTTCTAGCAAAATGAGATCATTAACACAAGATTCACCTTCGCATCCCTCTAGTGTCCCCTTCTACCTCTGGGGGCCTAGAACCAATTGGTCCCTTTTTCTCTTTGGTAGGCATGATTCTGCCCTTGGGAATACAGCAGCCCTTGCTCAGTTACTATGGGAACCCTATTGGCATGGCAACGAGGCTGCCATGTGAGAAGCTGTAGCAGTGTGAGCAGTGAGGTGGGGGTGGGGGGGTTGGGAGAGCAGCAGAGTGGAGGAGGGAAGCTGCCATCCAGCTGAGGAAAAAGGAAGAAGAGAGATGGCCAGCTGGTCCCTTATCTCCCTGGATGGCCCCTATGAGGAGCCCTGGTGAGTTCAACTCTGTGAAAACCTCTCCCAGCTCTTTTCCCCAGGATGGAAGCAGCCCAGGGCAGGAGTATAGACCAGAGGTCGTTTTTGGATTTTCCTCCCCATCCCCTATCCTGAGCCACTGAGAAGGGCACAACAATGGGAAAGCTTTGTTAGGCTAGCAACAGAGGCTTGAGGCTGAGGAAACGTGGGTAGATTTTGACATTAAGTTTAAATTATCATCAAAACCAGATAACTTAATACTTTTTGTTTGGTTGTCAATCGCCTATACTTTTTGAAACCAATGTCTAGGGCTCAGAATGAAGTATCTTGACAAAAAATGGTAAATACCTGAAACAAAAAAGCAAATCTTTAAAGCAGGATGGAGTGAGGATGGAGTGTCAGAGATTCTGGGGAGAAAGCCAGCCAGGGCAGCTGATGCAGAAATGTGAGTGGTTAGCAATCCTGCTTCATGTCTGCGAGCATCCTTAGAATCTGTGCCCTGACTCACCTCCTCTGGGAGACAGGGAGATGAGGAAGCTCTCACTGCCTCTATCTCCAAAGTACTGACCCTAATATGCCTCATTTGAAAGGCTGTGTTGGAAATAAATAACTTTACAATATCATAGAATATTAGAGCTAGAAAAGAGTTTATAGATCATCTCGACTTACAGATGAGAAGAATGAGGTTTAGAAAGGTTGGTCTGTCCAAGATCACACAGGAGCGGAAGACATACTTGAGCCCTTCTGTCCTAACTCCCAGTTCATTGATTTTTCCATTCTGCCATCGTTAATTGGGGACATACCAAATTTTATTTTAGAGACAGATTTTGGAAGTGTAGAACCCAGAATAAGGAATTGTCTGCCAAGCCACAGGGCTCTTTATAATGCAGTTAAGGGGATGCAACATGATGAATTTAAAACTGTACTAGGTTTGGCATCAAAGGCCCTAGGCTTAAGTCCTATCTCTGCCACTTAATATCTATATGATCAGTGCTCTAGGTCTCAGATCCCTCAACTTTAAAATGATGGTATTGTCTAGGCAACTTCTAAGGTCCCTTCCAGCTCTAAGTCTATGATTCCAAGGAAGTAACAAATATGATAAAGATTCTAAGTTCAAATATAAGGAGGTTCTAGGTTCTCAGAGAGTACACCAGACAAACTATAGTAAACTCTTGAGAATCTTTTTAGGGAAATGTATTGTCACCTTGATGTGTGTGATGCAATCTGCTGAATGAATAAAGATATGTTGGCTTTGTAGATAGAATTACTTTTTGATTTTCATAACAGCGTGTGTGTGTGTGTGTATGTGTATGTGTATGAATGTATTAGACTAGACCTATAATTTCATTGGTTTAGGAAACTTTCTCTACCATTGTAGATAAGCATTTGCTCTGTAACTTAAAGTCTTAGAGAATTACCTAAGGCACAGAGATTGACTTACACATACTGACACATAGTCAGTATGTGTCAGAGGCAGGAATCGAGCTCTGCCCACTATTCCATGCTTCCCTTCCATGCTTATTTTAAAAAATTACTTTATTTTTTAATTAATAAGCATTTATTGTCTCTTCCTTACATTGTCCTTCTCCCTGTATTCCCATGTGGTAAAACAAAAACAAAGACTTTGTAACCAGTATACATAGTCAAATAAAATAAATTCCCACATTAGCTCTGTCTAAAATAGTATATCTCATTCTCTATCTGAAATATATCACTTCTCTATCAAGAAGTAGGAAGTTTGCTTCATTATTAGTCATCTGGATTTATGGTTAGTTGTTGCATTGATCAGAGTTAAGTCTTTCAAAGTTGTCTGTACCTTATTATTATTGCATAAATTCTCCTAGTTCTACTTGCTTCACTCTGTATCAGCTCATACAGTACAGTAAAGGTTTTACTGAAACCATCCTTTTTATCACTTCTAATGGTCCAGGAGCACTCCATTTATATAACATAATTTGTTCATCCTTTCCTCATTTGATAAGCACCCCCTTATTTTCCAGTTCTTTGCCAACACAAAAAGACCTTCTATAAATATTTTTGTATATGTAGATCCTTTTCTTTTTCCTTTTTCTGTTTTTTTTTTTTTTTTTTAGGTATAGGCCTAGTGCTGGGTTAAAAGTATACAGTTCAGTGACTTTTGGGGCATAGTTTCAAATTGATTTCCAAAATGGCTGGACAATTCATAGCATTATCAATAGTGCATTACTTTACCTTATTTTCTTGCAGCTCCTCCAACATTTATCATTTTCCTCTTTTATCATCTTTGTCAATCAAATCAGTGTGTGGTAGAATCTCAGAGTTGCTTAATTTGCACTTGTCTAATTGTTAACAATTTGGAGCATTTTTTAATATAGCTGTCAGTAATTTGGATTTCTTCCTTCTAAAACTGCTTGTTTATATCCTTAGACTATCAATTAGGGAACGACTCTCAGTCTATAAATTTGAATTAATTCCTCATGTATCTTGTAGCTTTACCAGAGAAACTTGCTGCATATGCCCATCTTTCCACAATCCCTCCAACATTGATTATTCCCATCTTTAGTCAATCTTTGCCAATTGATTGAAAACTCAGTTATTTTGATCTGCCTTTTTCTGTTTATTGTGAATTGGAGCATTCTATCACATGATTAGTAGCTTGCAATTCTTCTTTTGAAACTGCTTATTCATATCCTTTGAACACTTGTGTATTGAGGGATGGCTTTTAGTCTTATACGTTTTTGTTACTTGCCTATATATGTTGGATATCAGACCCTTATCAGAGATATTTAATTATAAAGATTTTTTTCCCAATCTACCTCTTTCCTTCTTATTCTTGTTGTATTGATTTTGTTCATGCAAAAGCTTTATACTTCACTCAAATTAAAAGCAAGCAAACCTTTCCTTTCAAATCTACAAATGATTAGACATTCTTTGAAATATCCATATATGGAAATAAATTTTGAACTAGGTTCATTCCTGTGTAAAAACATATCATCATCTTCCATTCAGTGAAGAATCTAGAATTACTTCTAAGAGGTAATTGGTACTTGGTTAAAAAACACAAGCAAACAAAAACAATTGGTTGGTCTCCTGAGGTTCCATAAAAAACTGAGTTTGCCTGTTAAGAGTCAGTCTAGGCTGTTAGCAGCCATGTGGAGGAGACCCCTTTGCCTTTGTAGCATATAGGCTCTGAGAGCTCAGCGAGCTACATTCCTCCTCATGGTTCTAGGAATCCCCCTTCACAGTCTGGGGATAGTTGTCTAGGACTATCATTCTTCCTTCCATCTGTTGTTTTGCCCCAATGTAATTCACCAGTTAATGTCTCTCCAGTGTCATCTAACTAGATGATTTCTCTTCAATATCAACCAACCAATTAACATCCCTTAGCTTTTACAAAGGGACGTTTACTAAGAAAGTTTAGTACAAACATGTGAAACTGGAGACCTCCTCTCTTCCACCATCTCCTTTCCAGGAGAGAGTGGATGAGACGTAAAGTGGTGGTTTTCAATCATTCTTACTACCAAGTTTACTTCTGGGTGAGGCATAGAGAGGGGAGCGCTTGTTCCCTTGCTAGCAGGATGCACATCTCAACCGCTGCATTGATTTGCCGTTGGACTGTATCAAGCAGGTTGCTCCTCAGGGGTATCTCATCATCTGGCTTGGCTGCTGTGGTTACTGGCTGACTTTCCTATAGACCCCAGTTGCTGGACCTCTGGTGATTCTTCTGATCTTTCAAAGCTTATAAGGTTACAACCTGGTCCATCTGTCTCTAATACTCATTCACCTAAGGTCAAGAAAGAATACAACCATCAATCAATAAACATTTATTAAGCAACTATTATGTCCTGAGCACTGTGATATATACTGAACAGACAGAAACCGAGGTGGCACCATGTATTCATGGCTATATGGTACTTGGGATGGGAGATCAGGCAGCTGTTGGTAGCTGTTGTCCCTGCTATTACCTCTTCCTGTACCCAGATGCTTATAGCATTTCTTCCTCCTCTCTTGAAAGCTAACTAGAAGGAAGACAATCCTCTTTTGTTTAAGTCTTTTTTCACCATGCACAGTCAGTTCCACTACTCATACTCAGTTAAAAATCTTTTCATCACAATGTAGTAAGTTAGCAAGAAGCAATCAGAGGATACCTGTGTATACTCTCAGTCTGGGATGGGAAGGGCCTCTCCATCATGCACTTGTGGAAGTAGACTCACCCAGTTTCCAGGTAGATGTGCAGCACGAAGAGAATATTGTACATGCTTCTAAGGACTGGGGTCTTCATTGGCCAATCCCTCCATTACACCTATAACTAGAGGTGTTAAGAGAGGATCTTCTCTCCTATCTCACCTTCATTAGCACTGGTGTGTTGGTGGAGCTATTCACACAGTAGGAGACACTACATCCCTCAAAGAGCAGTCACATATGCTACAATCAGACACAGATAGAGAGAAGCAGTATTTAAGTAGCTTCAAGGAGAAGGACCTCTGACAATAAAGAGAACACCATGGACTCAAGAGAAAATGAGTTATGGTGTTTGAAAGTGGAGGTGCTGAGAGATGCAAACCATGGAAACCTTGCTAGGCAAATTTCTCAACAGAGACTTCAGAATAAGAGAAAAGATATTGAGATCCTACAGTACCAGAGGCCTGGATTGCCTTGGTCCCATAAATTTTCCTATACATGTACCTAATCATCATTGAGTCTATTGTTGGACTCAACATATGTTCCCCCTCTCCCCACTGATGTTTGTTTATATTTGTGAGAAAATGCAACCCAGGCTAATGGGGAAAATCTTTTATAACTCTTTTTCATACTATACTATCTTCATAAATCCCTTTGCTTTGAGCTATTCATGGCTACCTACTGACTGGTAAAAGAAAGCACACCAGAGGGGGCTTGTGAACTATAGTATTAGGAGGGCAGGAGTTCCCTGTGAACCTGGGAGTATTTGTTGCTCTCTGGGGGGCCTACTCAGTGAGCACAGGTAATCTAAGCATTGAATGAGTGGTCCAGAAATGGTACTATACCTGTTTATATGAGGCAAAAGAGATATTGGATTTTTAGAAATTTCCACATCTGATTTTAGCTATATTCTTTGACTTTTTTCACAATGGCTATTTCTAAAACAGCTCTTGGTGTCATGAAGTAGCCTCATCTTTCCCTCACATGTTCCAGAGATCTGATTAATCTCTCACCTTTAATAGTTTCTGTTCTTCCAGCTCTTAGAAACACCCCCAAAATAACAACAGCAACACCAATAATGATAGCTCATATATATGTAACTTTGTAGTTTACAAAGCACTTCTATTACTTTCCGTGGAGAGTGGTAGAGTCCTGGGCAGGGATTCTTGATCTTTTTGTGGCTTTGATCTCTTTGGCAGCTTGGTGAAACCTGACTGACCCCTTCTCAGAATAATATTTTTGAATGCATAAAGTTAAATATATAGGATTACAAAGGAAAACTATTCTAATGAAATCAATTATCAAAATATTTTTTAAAAATAAATTCCCACACCCCAGGTTAGGAATTTCTATAAAGACCTAGGTTCATACTCTGGTTTTGATGTTTACTAGTAGTATGATCCTAGACAAGCCACTCTAATCTCTGAGGCTCAGTTTCCTCATCTGTAAAATGAGAATGATAATACTTTCACTACTTACTTCTCAAGACTGTCATGAAGAAATTTCAGTAGAGTGAAGGGGCACAGAACTAAGCATCATAACCGAAGGGAATTTTTGTGCCATATACCACACCCACATCAAGCTGCATAAAAGGCTCCCTCACTTGATAGAGAGACATACAGGATACCACTCAGTAAACCAACATAGAGACACTGCTCAGGAGATTGTGGTGGAGGAGGAGCTAATCCCAGAGCAGTGAAGAATTTCAAATAGTAAATTCCACAACCTCTAAATTCGGTGCCCAGAGGAAAAGTTCTCTCTCCCTGCCCAGGTTATGGCTCTGTTAAACATTTTTAATTTTCAGGGAAGAAAGGCTGCAATGATTCAGGATGTTTTTCTTGAAGAGAATGAAGAGAATAGCTATAGTTCAAATGCCCTATCATCAGTATCTTTTGGACTTAGGCAAGAATTGCTTTTTTCAGGTTAGAATAACATAATGAAATGAAAACTAACCTTAGCATTTTCTTCTTCCCATTTCTTCTTCCCAAATCTATTTAAATGAGTCCCCAAAAAGACTAAAAAGTAAAGGGTTTGGAGAAAAGGACCAGATGTTTCATTGATAAATGGTGTAGCCAAGAGACTTGACCATTACAAGAATAACAAAACCATAACCTAGAAATGGACATAATTCTAAATAATTGTCACATGCTCTCTTCTCCATTTAGCTACCTCTGTTTCTCCCTTTGAAAGCCCTGATCCAGTCATTTTGGAGTCTCTTTGGAATGTTGGCAGGTTGGAAAAAGTGGGAATGACAAGACATGACAACTACCTCTTCATGTTAGTCTTCTGGCCAATACCCATACTCTGAATCCATCCACGTAGGACAGTACAGGTTGACAGATCACTTGATACTTGATCCTTGATAGCTCTCGATTCCTCCATATTTATTTTCCACAATTTACTCCTACAACATACAGGATGATTGCATACTTGATATTTCCACCAACCCCAACTGTTTGACTCCCATGCTCATGATCACTGAAATCTCTTTATCTGCTCTTACTTGGTTATCATTCCACCTCTCCATCTGCCTTGCATCCTCTCAGCCTATCCTTTCATTATGACCTCCATTCCCTCCACCTTTGAATTCTTTCCCCAGCCAACATCCATGCACAGGCTACATTTTCTTCCCTTACTCCTTTTGAACCCTTGATGAACCAGTTCAATTCTACATGGTCCTCTTCTTTAGAGTATTTTGCCCCCTTATCCTGTTGTTGATCTTGCCCTACCAAACTTACTCTACTTACCTTTTCCTGGGCTGTCTCCAATCGTTCTGATTTATATCTTGCCACTGGATCCAGATGGCTCTGGAGGAGAGAGTGAGGCTCGTGACTTTGCACAGCCCTGCCTCACCTAAATCCAATTCACTTGCAATTCATGGCATCACCTTCCTGATGTCATGGTCCTCTTCAGGAGTGAAGGAAAAATAGCCATTTGTGAGTACTAGTAGCTGCCCCACTGGGGACCCAACTAAGCCACTTCCAGCTGGGCAGTGCAGCTCCTTCTTTCTTTCCTTTCTTGCTTCCTTCTTTCCTTTTCTCCCTCCCTCCTTCCTTCTCTCGCTCTCTCCTTTCCCTCTGTCCATATAGGTATCACACCTTTACCTGCAGGTGCTCTGCCCAAAGGAATATAAATTTTGATTGCTGAAACCTCACAAGATATCTTGAGGTTTACTGGCACTCTTAGTCCATAAGTTCTCTATCTGGAAGTAGATAGCATGTTTCATCACTGAGTCCTCTGGAATTGTGGTTGGGCATTGTGCTGATCAAGTTCTTAAGTCTTTCAAAGTTGATTGTCTTTACAATATCGTTGTTAATGTACAAATGTTTCTCCTGATTCTGCATATCTGACATAGCATCAGATCATACAGGTTTTTCTGAAACCGTCCCCTTCATCATTTCATATAGCATAATAGTATTCCATCAAATTCATTTGCCATAATTTATTCAGCAGTTCTCCAATGGATGGGCATTCCCCCAGTTTCCAATTCTTTGCACCAAAAGAACTGCTAAAAATATATACATGTATATATATGTATATACATACATATACATATATATACACACACATACATTATACACACACATACATCATACACGCACACTTACATATATGGATCCTTTCCCCCTTTTTAAAAACCTACTAGATATAGTAGTGGTATCCCTGAATCAAAGGATATGCAATTTTATTGGTTTTTGGGCAATTGCTTTCCAGAATAGTTGGACTAGTTCATAGATGCATCAACAGTGCATTAGTGTGTCTGTTTTCCCATAAACCCTCCAGCATTCCTCATTTTTTATTTTTGTCATTCTAGCCAATATGATGGAAGTGAGGTGGTATCTCAGAGTTGTTTTAATATGTATTTCTCTAATTATTAGGAGGCAGAGTATTTTTTATATGGCTATTGATAGGTTGGATTTCTTCCTCTGAAAACTGCCTATTTATGTCTTTGACCATTTGTCAATTGGAGAATAGCTCTTATTTCTTCTAAAGTTGATAATTCCCTATGAGGTGAGCATTACAGACCTTACAATTACTCCTGGCTATGAGGGACTGATTTATGGTCAACTCATGAAATTGCATATTGCTGCTGTGGCAATAGAAATTCATTCACTTTCCTGTTGGAAATGCTCTCAGGTATAAAATAATTACCTACAAGCTAGTTAGATGATAGCAAAGACATTTCAAATCTCATGGAATTTACTGTTTTCCCTGTGGAAAGAAATCAGTGAGGTTAATCAGCCCTGGAGATTAGAGATAGAAAGGAATATAGATCTGAATTAAATGTTGGTTTGTTTGAAGAAGACTAGTGACCGAAAATAATCCACAGCGGTCTTTAACTCTTTTATGACAGACATTGGGTATTTTAAGTACTGCACAGGGCATAACGACAGCCTTCGACCAGGTTGCTCAATTCCACATTAGAATCTAAAGACTAAGGCTTTTTGTTAAAGCTTTATCACTGCTTTTGGCTTTTTATAGCAGTCATTTCTTGATATGTACCTCTCCCTTCCTCTTCCACTGAATACTCTTTTTATAGTCCGGAAAAACAATCATATACCACAATAGCTATTCCTCAATTGATGGACATCACCTCAATTTCAAATTCTTTGCTGCCAAAAGAGCTGCTATAAATATTTTTGTACAAAAAGGTCAACCCCTCCTTTTTTAACTCTTTAAGATACAGAACTATATTGGTATTGCTGGATCAAGGGGTATGCACAATTTTTTAGCCCTTTGGACATAGTTCCAATTTGCTCTCCAGAATAGTTGGATCAGTTCAAAACTCAACCAATAATGCATTAGTGTCCCAATTTTCCCACATCCCCTCCAACATTTATCATTTTCCCTTTCTGTCATATTAGTCAACCTGATAGGTGGAAAATGGTACCTCAGAATTATTTTAATTTGCATTTCACTAATCAATAGTGATTTAGAACATTTTTTCATATGACTATAAATAGTTTTGATTACTTTGTGTGAAAACTGCCTGTTCTTATCATTTGACAATTTATCAATTGGGAAATGACTTGTATTCTTATAAATTTGACTCAGTTCTCTATGTATTTGAGAAAAAAGGCCTTTATCAGAGACATGTACTGTAAAAATCTTCTCCCAGTTTTCTGCATTCCTTCTAATCTTGGTTGCATTGTTTTAATTTATGCAAAACAATTTTAATTTAATATAATCAATATTATCCATTTTATATCCTGTAATGCACCTGCTCCTGTTTGGTCATAAATTCTTGCCTTCTTCATAGATCTGACAGATAAACTACTTCATTCTCTCTTAATTTGCTTATGGTATCACCCTTTATGTCTAAATCATGTACCTATTTTGATTTTCTCTTAATATGTGGTATAAAAAGTTGGTCTGTACCTAGTTTCTGCCTTACTGTTTTCAAGTTTTCCAGCAGTTTTTGTCAAATAGTGAGTTTTTGTCTCAAAAGCTTGTATCTTTGGATTTATCAAACACTAGATTACTCTAATCATTTACTACCATGGATTATGTACCTAATCTATTCTACTGATCCATCACTGTATTTCTTAGCCAGTACCAGATAGTTTTGATAATTATTGCTTTATAATATAATTTGAGATCTGATACTGCTAGGCTACCTTCCTTCACTTTTTTTTCATCAATTCTCTTGTTATTCTTGACATTTTGTTCTTCTATATGAATTTTGTTCTTATTTTTTTTTCTAGCGCTGTAAAATAGTCTTTTGGTAGTTTGATTGGTATGACAATGAATAAGTAAATTAATTTACGTAGAATTATCATTTTTATTACTTTGGCTTGGCCTACACATGAGGAAATGATATTTTTCCATTTATTTAAAACCAACTTTAATTATAAAGTTTTGTAATTGTGCTCATATAGTTCCTGAGTTTGTCTTGGCAGATAGACTCCTAAGTATTTTATGTTGCCTGCAACTATTTTAAATGGAATTTCTCTTCTATCTCTTGCTACTGGATTTTATTGGTAATATACACAAATGCTGATGATTTAGGTGGGCTTATTTTATATCCTGTAACTTTTCTAAGATTGTTAATTATTGCAACTAGTTTTTTTAGTTGATTCTTTGAGAATACCATCATATCATCTGCAAAGAGTGATAACTTTGTGTCCTTACTGCCTATTCTAATTCCTTAGATTTATTTTTCTTCTCTTATTTCTATAGCTAATATTTCTGGTATAATATTGAATAATAGTGGTGATAATATACATTCTTGTTTCACCTCTGATCTTACTGGAAAGGGTACTGGCTTATCCCCATTGTAGCTAAAGTTTGCTAATGGTTTTAGATAGATATGACTTATCATTTTAGAGAAAGCTCCATTGATTCCTGTGTTCTGTGGTGTTTTTAATAGGAATGGGTATTATATTTTGTCAAAGGCTTTTTCTGCATCTATTGATACAATCATATTATTTCTGTTGGTTTGTTATTGATATAGTCCATTATGCTAATATTGAACCAGCCCTGCCTTCCTGGTATAAATTCTACCAGGTCATAGTGCATGATCTTTATGATATATTACTGTAATCCCCTTGCAAGCATTTCATTTAAATTATTTGTATCAATATTCATTAGGGAAATTGGTCTATAGTTTTCTTTCTCTGTTTTTGTTCTTCTTGGTTTAGGTATCAGCACAGCACCACGTTTGTGTCATAAAAGGAATTTGGTAGGACTTCATTTCTTATTTTTCCACATAGATAATATAGGATTATAATTAATTATTCTTTAAATGTTTGGTAGAATTCACTTGTGAGCTCATCAGGCCCTGGGGATTTTTTCTTAGGGAGTTCATTGATGGCTTGTTCAATTTCTTTTTCTAAGATAGGGATATTTAAGTATTCTATTTCCTGTCCATTAATCTGGGCAATTAATTTTTTGTAAATATTTTTCTGTTTCATTTAGATTGTCAGATTTATTGGCATATAATTGGGCAAAATGGCTTCTAATAATTGCTTTAATTTCCTCTTCATTGGTGGCGAATTCATCTTTTTCATTTTTTGTACTGGTAATTTGACTTTTTTCTTTCTTTATTTAATCAAATTAACTAATAGTTTATCTATTTTTTTCATAAAACCATCTCCTACTTTTATTTATTGCTTCAGTGGTTTCTTACTTTCAGTTGTATTAATCTCTCCTTTGATTTTTCAGGATTGCAACTTGGTATTTAAATGGGTATTTAAAATTTGTTCTTTTCTGTTTTCCTTTTTACATGCATGCCCAATTAATTGATCTGCTCTTTTTCTATTTTATTGATGTAAGCATTTAGAGATACAAAACTTCCCTTAAATACTCCTTTGGCTGCATGTTATAAATTTTGGTATGTTTTTTCATTGTTGTCATTCTCTTTAATGAAATTATTGTTTGTTTCTATTTCTTTTTTTTTTTCTCTTCCATTTTGGCTCTGCCCCTTCCAAACTGTCCAAAGTCTAATTCTTCTGGATCAGGGTTTCTTAATCATTTTTGTTTGTGTGTTTCATGGATGCCTTTGGAGTCTGGTGAAACCCATGGATCCCTTCTCAGAATGCATTTTAAATGTATAGATGACAGATAAGATCCCCTGTTCTAGAGGGAAACTTTATGGAAGATCAAACAGGATACAATCCTATTATCAAGTCATGTTGGGCACCACAAAAACAAGCCAAGGTTCTATAAACTCTCATTCCCTACAGTGGCTACTACCTATCTAAGGAGTAACATCTACTTGAGTTGGATCTTATTATCCTGGATTCTGTTTTCTTTAAACATATACCCAAAGGAGCTATCTATATTCAGCTATTTGGTTTCCTTTGTTTCAAACTACACACTGGATATCTGCTTTGCCTTCTTCTTCCCTGTCCTTGGTATATGTTCTCCAACTCCTATAACTGGGAGATGAGAGGACTTTGAATGAAACACTAGAGGATTCAGAATATAGCTAGGTCCCTGTAGCTAAAACAAAGAATCCTCTGAAGTGATCATGTTATTCAAATTCACACGAAGTATTTCCATTGAGCTGGAACCTTTGAGCATATTTTATATAATTATAACTTCAAATAGCTCAAATTCAAATACATATGGCCACGTCAGGGGATTTGTTACTCTCAATAACTGGTACCTAGCTTATTTTTTTTGAAGTCCTTATCCTTAAAACTATCCTCTAGAACCTACAGTTACTCTTAGCAACAGTTGCCCAGGGAACTAATCTCATAAATTTTTAACTTAGTGATTTAACTCAGTATTTTTCAATACTATTCTTCTTATACCCTTTCCATTTCATTTTGTGCCCAATGCCTTTATGCTGCTCAACTGCCCATCCTACCTCTTCCATGCACTTTTGGGCCCAGTTAAAGCTTTTCAGCCCTAGTTCAAGATCTATTTATTTGTCATTATCACACACACACACATACACACACACACACACACACACACACACACACACACACACACCATTAGTATTTACCTGTCCTATGTCTTATTCCCTTAGTTAATTTTCATATACAAAATAAAACACACAAAAAATTACATACAGCCAGTTTGAACTAGCTCAAGAGCCAATTGTCAAATTTTCAGCATGAGCATTTAAATCCTGAAAATAGGCCAATGCTACAAATTAGGGCATGATTTATTGTTTTATTGACCGTGTAGACTTGACAAAGTGATGGACGATATGTTAATAAAAATGTGGATTACACTGAAAAGTGTGTCTCGTATACTTCTCCCACCCTACAGAGAGCTGATGTTAAGCTTACTTACCAGCATACCTCTGGTTGTATATAAAATTGTGAATAGAGATTCCATACTGTTTACTTTAAAATAAAGTCAACATATGACTAAAAATTGTCCTGCTTAACTGTGCTTCCTTCTGGTTCTAATAAATCTGGGCAGTTTTCATTTCTGATTTTTTAAAATGTAATTTGCTGACTAAAAAAAAATGTGGTTTTAAGGTATCCAATGGTTTCTAAATTATTTCTTCTTGATCTATTGTCCAGGTCAGTAATTTCTGATATCAAATAGGTTACATTTTTCAGTCTTTTAATCTTTGTTCTAATATTTCTTATTGTTTCATGGAGTCATTGATTTCTCTTTTTTCTAGTCTAATTTTCTGGGAATCTGCTACTTGGGTAAAGGTTACCACTTTTTTTGAGAATCAGAGTTATAGGATCTTATATTTCTGTACTTTATATATATATATAGTCTTTGGAGAGTCCTCTCAACTATTTGTTATCCTTTCAGTCCTTTCGTCCAGAGCTTTTATTCTATTTTTTCTCTTGTTTCTTTCTTATAGGTATTCATGTAGTCCTTGTTGAAGATCCAATTTTTTTCTTTGAATCTTTGCAGTTCTTATATTGTTATTTTCTCTTCTAAAATGAATTTTTGTTTTCATTGTATCTATTCTAATTCCTTATAGTAGTTGGTATTTTATATCCACAAATTTTATAGTCAAAATCCAGATACCCTGTGTCAAAGAAAGAATACTTTAAATAGCTAGGAGTTCAACTACCAAGGAACCGTACTTAAAATCATAAAAGAACTGGACATTTTTATTATAAATGAGAGGAGATTTTGGAATACAGTTTTCTGAAAAGCAAAAGAAAAGGACTTGCAACCAAAAATAATTTACTATTCTTTTACCATGAACATAATCCGATAGGGGAGAAAATGAATATTAAATGGACTAGAGTACTTTCAAGCATTCCAGGTAAAAAAGAGCAGAACACATTTGATTGCCTTCTCCTTTATATATTCTCTTCTTTGAGACTCTCCTCTCTCTTTACTTCTCTTACCTATCATACTGCTTTTTTGCAGTCTCCTTTACTGGGTGTTTGAGTTTCAGAGAGCTGGATTTTCAGGGCCCCCAGTGGCATCTCAGGACAGAGTGCTAAGAAGCCTTGGAGCCCCTGGACCTGGGCTGTTTTGTTCTGAGCTTTATTGTCACCACATTGGTTGCTACCACTCTTATTTGTTCCTAAGGTCAATATTATGATTTTCTGACCATCCTAGGGCTTTCTCATGGGAGGTACCTACTCTTGTTGCCTTTGTATACATAAATCTTGCAACCTACATGTGTCTCTGGTTGGTTTCTGGTCATTCTGAGAGGCTGCTAGATAGTTTACCTCTCCTGGAGCTGGTTTTTTTGGTGGACTCCCTTCCCAATTTCCTAGTGGACTTCTGCCTGCCTTATTGTGCTGTCCTGGGATGGAAGAATATAGTTTCTTATTGAATTTCTTCATCTTTACTAGATGTGATGATGTTTTGTTGAAATAGGTATATGTAAGCTAATCATCCTGCCACTATTCAGGCAGCCCTTTTGGTCTATGGGTAGATCATTCTCAAACAGATTTTATAAAGGTGAAAAAGTATAATAGTCATAGAGCAACAATCATGAATAGATGGACAAATTTATATATATTAATCTGATGGAATATTATTCAGCATGAGGAATGATGACTAGGAACAATTCATAGAAATGGGGGTAGATATATGATATGATGCACAGCAGAGAAATCAGAACCAATAAAACGATGGCAACAACTGTATCAATTCAGACAACTTCCAGTGGCCCAAAAGTCAGGCAAAAAAAAAGCAATGGATAAAGTTGGTACTAAACTTGTTAAAGTTAAAGCTCATATAGCCATATGGAAAAATGTTCTAAATTCTTATTGACTAGAAAAATGTGAATTAAAACAGTTTTGAGGTACCATCTCATACCTATCAGATTGACTGATATGACATAAAAGGAAAATGATAAATGTTGGAGAAGATGTGGGAAAATTGGAACACCAATTCATCATTGGTGAAGTTGTAAACTGATCCAACCATTCTGGAGAGCAATTTGGAACTATACTCAAAGGGCTATAAAACTGTGTCTACCCTTTGATCCACTGCTAGGTCTGTATCCCAAAGATATAATTTTTAAAATGGGAAAAGGACCCACATGTACAGAAATATTTATAGCCACTCTTTTTGTGATGGTAAAGAATTGGAAATTGAGGGGATGCACAACAATTGATGAATAGCTGAATAAGTTGTGTCATATGAATGTAATGAGATACTATTGTGCCATAAGAAATGATGAGTAGGCAGATTGCAGAAAAACCTGGACTTACATGAACTGATGCAAAGTGAACTGAGCAGAACCAGGAGAACATTGTTCACAGTAACAGCAACACTGTGTGATGATAAACTATGATAAATTTAGTTCTTCTCAGCAATACAATGATCCATGACAATTCCAAAAGACTCATGATGGAAAATGCTATCTACATCCAGAGAAAGAACTACGGAATCTGAATGCAGATTGAAGCATTTGGAACTCAAAACCATATAAAAAGGAATGCTGAAAACAATCTTTACATGTAATTGGAAAAAATAAAATACTATTAAGTACAAAAAAATAAAGTTAAAGCACATGCACTTCTTTTCTTTAAAAAAATAATAAGCTATACTTGTTAGGTATGAAGCTTTAATCATAAGCACTTCTTTATGGTGTTTTCCTGAACTATTTTCAAACAGAAGCGGGAGGGGACAGCTAGGTGGTGCAGTGGATAGTGTGCCAGCCCTGGAGTCCAGAGGATCTAAATTCAAAGCTGGCCTCAGATCCTTGACACTTATGCTATGTGACATCACCTGGACAAGTCACTTAACCTCAATTACCTTGCAAAATGAAATAAATAGAAGGGAAATTATTAGTGCATATTGCATGTATGCGTGTTCCTAGGAATCCTCTAATGTAAGGCAAGGCATTCTCAATAGACTGTTGTCAACCAATGCTGAAAACATTGACAACTCAAGTTGAAGTCAATTCCTCTTTAGCTGAACTTACAACTAATGAAGAGATTTTGAATGTCCTTAGGCTCCTCTCTTGTGGCAAAACACCTGATGCTGATTTTATTCCAGCTGAGATTTATAAGGCAGGGGGTCCATGGCTCCTACAAAAGCTGACTTAATTCTTCTGGATTATATGGCAAGTGGAGGCTATCTATCTTAGGAGTTCAAGTTCAATGCCTCCATTGTCCATCTCTCTAAAGGAAAAAGAAATAGGTTGTCCTGTGACAATCATAGAGGTTCTCTCTTTATCTTAGTCATTGCCAGCAAGATTCTTGCCAAGGTTCTCCTTAATAGGCTGATCCTTCATCTGAAAGATGGTCATCTATTTGAGAGTCAGTGTGGCTTCAGAAAGGATTGAGGAACACTCAATATGGCCTTTGCTGCCTGTCAACTCCAGGAGAAATGTCAGGAGCAGAACAAAGGTCTATACAAATTTATTGATCTGATCAAGGTCTTTGATACCGTCAGTCATAAGGGCTTGTGGAAGATCATGGCAAAATCTGGTTGCCTGGAGAAGTTCATGAGTATCGTACACCAGTTCTATGACAGCATGCTTACACAGGTTCTAGATAATAGATGGTACTCTTTCACTTTCTCAGTAACCATTGAAATGAAGCAGGGCTGTGTGCTTGTTCTCATGCTTTTTAGCACGATGTTTTTGGCAATGTTGTTGGATGCCTTAATGAGAATGAAAATGGCATCAAGGACACCTATCACATGATGGTCAATTATTTAACTTGAAAAGACTACAAGCCAAGATTAAAGTAGAGAAACAGTTGTTATGTGACTTGATGATTACACTCAATGATGCACTCAATGCAGCTTCTGAGGCTGAGATGCAACAGAGAATGGATCGATTCTCTGCCACTAGAGCTAATTTTGGCCTGACAGTTAACACCAAGAAAACAGAGGTTTTCTCCCAGCCAGCAACCACACCATCCATATGTAGAACCATCGGCTATAGCAAATGGAGAGATTTTGAAAGCTGCAGATAAGTTCACTTATCTTGGCTGCATACTTTCCAGGGAGGTACATATAGATGAAGTTGATGCACGCATTGGCAGAGCTAGCACAATGTTTGGGAGGCTCCAAAGAAAAGTGTGGAAGGAAGAGTTATTAGGCTGCCTATAAAACTGGAGGTCTACAGAGCCATTGTGCTGACCTCATTGTTGTATGCCTGTGAAATCTGGATAGTCTACCAGTACCATGCCAGGAAACTAAATCTCTTCCATTTGAATTGTCTTAAAAAGATTCTGAAGATTACCTGGCAAAATAAGGTACTGGACACTGAAATCCTTTCTGAAGCTTAACTATCAGGCATTCAGACTCTACAGCAGAAAGTGCAACTCTGGTGGACTGCCCATGTTGTTCAGATGCCCAACATATATTTGGCTAAAAGACTATTTTAGAGAGAATCCACACAAGACAAGTGTTCAGACCAGAGCCAGAAGAATTGGTACGAGGACACTCTCAAGGTATTTCTGAAGAACTTTGGATGTTTCAATTGTGAGACATCCGAGACACTGACACAGGACCACTCAGCATGGTGTGCCCACATCAAAGAAGGTACTGTGCTCTATGAGCAAAACAGAATTGCAATAGCACAAAGGAAACACAAGATGTGCAAATTTATACTCCAAATGTTTCTGTGAACTATTTGTGCCCCAACTGTAGTAAAGCCCTTCAGGTTCATATTGGTCTGCTCAGCCACAGCCAGACACACTGTACCTTGAAGTCATTTTGGTCCTCTTTGAGCCCGAAGGGCAACAACCAACCAACCACTGCAAGGCAAGGCTAGGTGCGAAGATTGGTGCCAGAAAGGTAATGCTTGGACAAAACTGTATCAACCCTCACAAATACCCACTTACAGTTGTTTTCCTCATTAAAATCTCTCTCTTAGTCCCAAAGAAGTTTAGGGAGGGGGTGGCAGTGCTTGAAATATGCTAAGAAATTACCAATATTGCAGAAGAAACTCTGTTTCTCTCTCTGCCTTTTTCTTTCTGTCTCTGTCTTAATTTTTCTTCTCTCTCTGTTTCTCTATCTCTTTTTTACTTTCTCTTTCTCTGTCTATATTTTTGTCTTTGTCAGTTTTCTGTGTTTTTATTTCCATTTCTCTTTTTCTGTCTGTCTTTATCTCTCTTTCTGTCTCTCTGTCTCTATCTTCCCCCTCCTAATCCCCCAGATCTGTTTTTTTTTTCATTCCTTTCATGCTTCAGCAGCAGGGGTCCATGGGCCAATCTCTCGCCACAGACAGGAGAAACATAAATGTGACTTTTCCATTTCTTTATTTGGTTTTACCTCCTGACTTCTCTGCATGCTCTCTCAAAGAAACAAATTCCTTCAAGATCAAAAGACAATGGAGTCAAGTCAAGCCAACAAGCATTGATTGAGTTCCTACTACATGCCAGGCACTGAGTTAAGAACTGAGGACACAGTGAAAGTCAAAAATAGTTGCTACCTTCAAGGAACTTACAATCTAATGGGGAAGAGATAGTATGCAAATGGTGTGTGTGTGTGTGTGTGTGTGTGTGTGTGTGTGTGCGTGTGCACGTATGTATATGTTACTTATATAGGTTATATTTACCACATGAATCTGTCTCAATGTGGCTTGCAAAGAGATGTGTATGAATATCTCCAGAGCAGGGGTGGGGAATCTGTACCTCGAGGCTATATGTGGCCCCCTAGGTCTTCAAGTGTGGTCCTTTGAATCTAAACTTTACAGAACAAATCCCCTTAATAAAAGAATTTGTTCTGTAAAACTTGGACTCAGTCAAAAGGTTGCACCTGAGCATCTAGAAGGTCACATGTGGCCTCGAGGTTGCAGGTTCCTTACCCCTGCTCTAGAATTTCTACCACCCTACAAAGAAAACTGATGCCTACCAGGAAGGGAATAAAAGAATGGAGCTATGAGGCAAGTCATTCTGCTCTCTTCAGAAAGAGATTACCTGACCAGAAATATGTCTATCTGTCACTCCTAAATATTGTGAGTCCAAGGGAAATCATTTTAGGTCCAGGCTGTACCTCTGATTGCTATCCTTTAATGGGGAAAAAGTGCCACCAACTATATATCCAAAGCCTTGACTCTCTGCCCACCAAATGCCAGTTACAGAAAGACCACACATAGCTATGAAAGTTCAATTGAAAGAAAGTCCTAGATCTTACCCAAGAGGAGATTCCCCAAAGTCATTCTAGTGGTAAGCTAGAAATATTCAAAGAAGAATAGCTGGTGTGAGGGCTTGCCAAGCCCTTTTCAGGGCTGCTCATTCACTTTTGGTGTCTATCTGGCATTCAGTGCTCACCTGTGGTTCCAAAAAGCTGTAGCATGTGAAGTGCTACATCTAGTAAAAACATCTCAGCAGACAGGATAAAGCATGTTGAGGGTAAGCAATAGGTCTCAAACCTAGGGAATGTGTACTCCAAGCATGTAAAGATAAGTGTGGGTGGATATTGTTCCAACAGCCACAAAGGTGGTTGAAGCAGGTTCTGTGGAGCAGGCTCTGTGGAGCACTTAGAGTTTGGTCAGACATCAAAGACACAAGGTCATCCACTACATCCCAGGCAAATTGTCAGTCATTCTGACTTTTGTCTTGCTACTGGATTTTAATGTCTCTGGAAGAGATAATGTGGCTGACAACTCTGTGCAACTCTGCTTCACTTAAATCCAATCATGTTTGAATCAAAACATCACTCTATGATGTCATTGGTCCTCTTCAGAAATGAAGAACAAACAACAATCTAGCATCAATATCTAGCTATATGAAGGATAAATTGGAGATAACCTCAAAGGTAAGGCCCTAACATTAAGGAGAACCAGAAAATCCTTATTTTAGCTGAGACTTGAAGGGGTAAAGGGAATTCATGAGGAGGAGAGAAAGAGGAAGAGAATTAATCGTGGGGTCCAGCCAGTGAAAATGCAGAGTTGAGAGACAAAGAGTGCTGTGCAAGGAACAGCAAGGAGGCCAGAGTCTCTGAACCTCAGTCCACATTGAAGAGATTAACAAAATTGTAGAAGAATCTCACTCTCTCTCTCTCTCTCTCTCTCTCTCTCTCTCTCTCTGACTCTCTCTGTCTGTCTGTCTCTCTCTCTCTCTGACTCTCTCTTTCTCTTCCTCTCTGTCTTTCTCTCTGTCTCTCTCTCTATCTCTCTGTCTGTCTGTCTCTGTCTTTCTGTCTCTCTGTCTCTCTCTGTGTCTCTGGCTCTGTCTCTCTGGCTCTCTCTCCCTGGCTCTGTCTCTCTGGCTCTCTCTCCCTGGCTCTCTGTCTCCCCTACTTTTTTTATACCTCCAGTGTATACATTAGGGCAAAGAACAAAATTTATTTTAAACTGGAAACAATCTTATTGCTAAACTTGGGCAGCACTGAGTAATCCCTGGGTGAGTGGGGTGTCCTTTGCACCCTTACTCCCACCACACCAAGTCGCCATGCAAATGAGGAACAATTGGTGCTGAGAGACCCCCAGCTACATAAGTATTGTACATTGTGGGGACTTTAATTACAAGTTTTGGAGGGTTATGCAATGTATCAACATAAAATATATTTTTTTAGTGAAATAAGAATATGGATCAGTAGCTGTTAGTCTCTCAATTATTTCACTAAAGTGATGCCATTCATGATTTTTTTTCTGTTTACTTGGTGTCTTGCCTTATTCAAAATGTCTTGTAAAATAAGCCCTAAATTCTCTCAAGATTGTGTTGCTTTCACTATGGATTTCTTTGGTTTATTTCTGGTCTGAAATCACCACTCCTCCTAACTTGCCAACTTCTTAAATGCCATTTTAATTTACTTGTATAGTACATGAGGGACTGAAGTGTTGGGGTCCAAATCTGATGGTTTCACTATCACTGGTGATTAAAATAGATAGTTATAGAAATGCATACAAATTTGTTCCACTTTCCGTCTACTTTTTGTCCTCTTGCCAGTTTCATCTATGAGCACTCTGGGATGATGTGGCTCATTTGGGTCTGATGCCAAGCTTTCTGTGGACATATTTTTATTTCAGTTGCTTTTTACTGTTTCATGAAGTGATGATGGTTATAATTTTCTGCTGTTCTCCTCTGCAGTGTTTTACAAAGTGAGTTTGTACACTAAACTGATGTTGCCCTTGGCTGTTATTTTTCTTGCTCTGGGAAAGAGATTAGATATTTGTGGTTGAAGGCAGTTACAGGCCTCTTTGATAATCAAGATCAATATCTTTGCTTTCTTCTAGTACCATTTTTTTCATTCTTTGAATAGGTTGGGTTGATGTTGTTATTATGGTTGACAGTCTCACATCCTTATCTTTATCCTTCTAATTTGATACTGATTTTGATCATTGCTACAACTAGTCAGTAGTCTGACTGCGTGCAGAGAGCTGATTCTGATATGACTCCCATATCAGAGTAACTGGTCATTTCATGTCTGTGAAAATATAATAAAGTTCATTTTCATAATGTTATTTGGTACTCACACTGCACAGTGCCTTCTCTTGGAGAAAAGTGTTCATGACATATAGATATGCAGTTTCTGAATAGTCTACTAACCTTGACCACTTTCATCTTTTAAGTCTGAACCATAGTTTCCAACATTTTTTCCAACATATTTTTCACCATCCTCCCCTTGGCCCACTTTTGTACTGAAGTTATGAAGTATCAAAGTATGTATTGACCTACTTTGGATGACCTTATCAAGTTCTTCAAAGGATTTTTCTACCTTTAAATCCTCTGCAATAGGTTATTGGCATATAACTGCAATTATCTTCATGGTTTGTTCTTTTGCAAATGCTCACTATGAGCCCTGTAATATGAGATGGACAAGTATCGCATGAAATGATATTTCTCTTGCCTTTGAACACATAGTGAAGCCAACTCCTTTGTTATCTTTCCCCAGTGAGAACCTGTGAACTATCTTTCCATTTAGCTGAATCTTTTTTTCTATCTGCTGGTTCCATTTACTGCAAGAATATCAATATTGATCTGATTCATTTTTAACAGTATTTTGTCAGTTTGTTGGTAATTGGAAACGTTGAACATTTAGAATACATTCAGTTATTATTTATAGATGATCTAAAAACTGTGATTCTTAGGACCTTCTGCCCACTTTTCTCTACTCCATCAGTCAATCAACAAGCATTTATTAAGCACTTGCTATGTATTGGTCACTATGTTAAGTGCTGAGACTACAGAGACAAAAATAGTTCTTTCCCTCAAAGAGTTTACAGTATTATTTTGTTTTTAAAATAGATGTTATTGCTATCTTTTCTTTTTATATTGAGTCAATTTTCCCATGTATCCCTCCCCTGGAGTGGATAGAGAGACAGGAAGACTCTTTTTCCTGAATCCAAATCTTTCCTCAGACACTTACTAGCTATGTGACCCGGGGCAAGTCACTTAACTCTTTGCTTCAGTTTTCTCATCTATGAAATTAGCTGGAGAAGGAAATGACAAAACTCTCCAGTATCTCTACCAAAGATGTCATGAAGTCAGATATGACTTAAAAACAACAACAATCCTTTCCTGACCTCTCTCAGAGATCCATCCCTCATAATAAAGAATTTTAAAAGAAAAAGAGAAAGAAGAGAAAAAATTTGGCAATGTATCAATCTTTTTAAATCCAACATTACATGCAATGCCCCATACCTATGGATTCCTCATCTCTGCAAAGAAGTCAGAGGAGGCATCTTCTCATATTTCTTCTTGAAGGACAATTTTGTTGTTTATAATTTCATAACATTCATTTTTAATGGTTTGTGGTTGTTTTTTCCATTTGCATTTTTGTAGTCATTGTGTATTGCCTTTCTGGTTCGGTTTACTTCACTTTGCCTTTAGGTCTTTTATGCTTCTCTCTATAGTGTTCATCATTTCTCAAAGCATAGTAATATTTCATTCTGTTCACATACAATGATTTATTTAGTCCTAATGCCCTAACAATGAGCATTTACTGTGTTTCCAAGTCTTTGATAACACAAAAAAGTGTTGCTACATATATTTTGGTCTCTATGGAGATGTAGAAAAAGCTATGTACCTACTATATATATATACATATATATGTATGTATGTATGTAGATATGATGGAAAGCAATAAAAGAGGAGAAGGCATTGGGGATGGGGAGGATGGAACAGGACCAGAAAAGGCCTCTTAAAAAGAGGTGAAATTTGAGTTCAGTCTTGAAGGAATCCATGAAAACTAAGAGGCAAAGGGGAGGAGGCAGAGCATCTGCAGGTATGGAGGACACTAGTGCAGGGGCACAGAAATGAGACCTATAGTGTCATGTTTGAGAAACTGCAAGTAGGCCAATATTAATGGGTCATAAAGTACAAATGTTTAAGAAGGCTGAAAAGGTAGAAAGGGAACCAGGTTATGAAGAACCTTAAATGCCTAATAGAGAAGTTCATAAATGCTCCTGAAAGTCATAGGGAGCCACCAGTACTCACTGAGCAGTGAGTGACATAGTCAGGCCTTCATATTAGAAAAAAATCACCCTGGTGAAGGTGAGTGGATGGATTGGAGTAGAGAGAGAGTTTGGAGGCATAGAGACCACTTAGAAGGCCACTGCAGTAGTTCAGTTGAGAGGTAACAAGAGTTTGAACTAAGGGGCTGTATCTGTACGATTGGAGAAATGGGGATGTATACAAGATAATGAAGGCAGAAATAACAAGATGTGGTAAGAGATTGCTGACATAAGGTAATAGAGGGAGGAGTTGAGCACAGCACCAAAGACACTAGCTTGGATTACTGGGAGGATGATGGTGCCCTTGACTAGGTAGGTGGAAAGAGCAAAGGGGTGGAAAGATTTGGGAGGAAAGATAATGGTATTCTGTTAGGGATATGTTGAGTTTGAAACATATACAGAAATGTATACATTTGAAATGTATAATAGGCAATTGATGATGTGTGATAATATCAGAAGAGAGGAGAGGGCTGGCTAAATAAATAAATAATAACAGCAAGAATAGTAATACTAATAAGCTGGAATCAGAGGTACTGGCCTACAAGATACACTTTTCAGTTCAGTCTGCATCATTAACATTTTCTCCATCATTTTCTTAAGTCTAGACAATCAACAAAACAGTCAAACCTTGATTCATAGCTCTGAGATGTCAATGCTCACACTGAAAATTTAACATTCAGCTCTCTAGCACACCCCTGGCTAATATCATTTGTATAGAAATAATTGAATCCACGGGATCTGATGAAATAACCAATTTAGTTCAGAGTGAAAAAAGGTGGCACCAGACAGAGTTCTAAGTGATATCCACAGTTAATGGACATGGCATGGATGAAGATTCAGCAAAGGAGAATGAACAAGAATGGTAAGATAGGAGAAAGACCTATCATGAAAACCTAGAGAGGAGAAAATATCCAGGAGGTGAGAGAGACCAGTTATGTCAAATGCTGCAGAGAAGTTTAAAAGGATTAGAATTGAGAAAAGCCATTAGATTTAGTGATTAAGAGATTTTTTTTTAATCTTGGAGAGGACAATTTTAGTTGAATGAGATCAAAAGCCAGATTGCACTGGATTTAGAAGAAAATGTGAGGAAAAGAAATGGCAATAGTAAATATAGATGGTATTTCAAGGAGTTTAGCCAGGATAATAACTAATGAGCGTGGTGGAGGGTTTTTTTTTTTTTTTTAAGAATGGGAGGAAAATGGGCATTTTGTAGGCCTCAGGGAAGGAGTCAGATGATAGAGACTGAAGATAAGAGAAAGTACAAGGATGATCCACTGAGGAAGCTGGGATGGAAGCAAGAGTGCATATAAGAGAGAGGCTTTGGCTTTGGCAAGGGCCATCTGAATCTGAGACTGGAAAAGAGGAAAATGGGAGAAAATATCTGAATGGTGTGAGGTGAATAGAGGGGGAGTAAAGGGGTGAAGGAGCTCTCCATATATAGCCTCATTTTTTTTTCAGTGAAGTGTGATTGAGAAATGGTGGTAGGATATACAATGGAAGGATTTAGGAGAGATATGAAGATTTGGAACAGCTATTGTAAAGAGGGTGATAGAGAACCCATTAGGGAGGAATAAAATGTTTGCCCTTGATGCCCTTGAGCTTAGATAATATACATTTGTAGTGAAATCAGTGATAATTTCATAATTTCTTCTACCTTTGTTCAACAGCGTGTGAATAGGAGAGAAGGAGACAAACAATGGGAATAATCCACACTTGGGTTTTGTTAAGGCAAATGAGTGAATTAAAAAATACAGGGCAGTGTAAGTGTAACATTGAGTTGGTTCATCGAGGTTGGGATGAAGGGAGAAGAGTGTTGCCAGTGTAGTAGTAATGGGCAGAGAAAGGACAGAGGGATGGAGGAATGGATGTCACAGTGAGGACAAAGAACAGAGTTGGGGATTGTATGACAGAGGGAAGAGGGAATGATACGAGATTGTGATCAAATAAAAGGCTTTTGCACTTCCCATAAGAGGAAGTGGAACTCTTGCGGGTGATGACAAGATCAAAGCTATAACCATCTCTGTGTAGCTGTGTAGCTGAGGTGGAATGGAAGCTGCACAGGAACAGAAGACTTTTTTTCCTTTGTTTCATGGATTGTGTGGCCAGATATTTCATCTCTACCTACTTGCCAGCTTGCTGGTGATGAACTTGTCCGTACCTGTGAAGGGAAGGGAATAAACATTTATATAGCACCTGCTACGGGCCAGGCACTGTGCTAAGTGCTTTACACATATTCTCTCATGTGACATTGGGTCTTGGAAACAGCCCTGACAGGCGCTGTCACTCTCCCCATCTCACAGCTGGAAGCTGAGGCAAACGGAGGTGGTCCCGGAGCTCTGACTTGGCCTGGCATCTCGAAGCCTCTCCTAAAGGGCAGAGCCTGCCAGGGCTGAGGCGGCACTGGCTGCTGTGGGATCGCGCACCCCAACACAGCTCTGGAGCAGGGCTTTGTGAAGCTGGGGCACAGAGTCAGGAGCCCGGGGTCAGGCTCGGGCCTTGGGACTCCCCGCGTAGCCTTCGTCCGAGCGCTTCACTTCTCCGAATGCTTCCTCGCCCGTAAGACAGTGGAATGGTCCCTGCATCAGCTTCACCCGGCGTCGTCGTGCACAGCATTAGTTATTGTCTCAGCCACTGCGATCAAGGTATCCTGGGCCCGCGCGAGCCGGCCCTCGCCGTGAGCTCGCTTCAATGTCATCACTTTCCTTTGTACGCGTCTTCATACCTTGAAAACGTTCCGAGGAAGGTCCTTGTAGGCTTCCTGGCTTCCCCGGCCCAAGGGCTCCGCGACCCAGAAGAACACTGAGAACCCCTGCTTCCCCGCAGTCCGCCCTTGGGGAGGCAGGCGTCCCTTCGTCGTCCCCCTGAACCTCCCGCATCTCAAACCTGCCTTCTCAGCTCTTGTTTTTGGGACCCGAAGCCTGCCACGTTAAAGTCTGGATCTTTGACCAGAACTGTTTGTTGTGCTCCCGGGCGGCCTTTACCCACGGGAGAACGTTTGACCTTAGTTAAGTGTGTGCGCGTGTGAGTGTGTGCGCGTGAGTGTGCGTGTGCGTGTGTCAGTGACTGTGAGTGTGAGTGCGTGAGCGCGTGTCCGCCAGTTCACAGGCTGGCTTCTCAGTCACAGGCGGACCCTGGGGCTTCGGAAGCGGCCGGTGGGCCGGTCAGCACCTGGGATTTTGTGTAAACGCTCAGCACGCCTGAGCCAAGCCGAGTGACAAGCGCGGGGAAAGCCTCCAGGCACTCCTCGGTATTAATAAGAGGAGAGGCTGGGGGCGGGGGGAGGGGGGGGGACAGTGACCGAGGCGCGTCCACGCCCGTCCGCGGCCCGGAAGCTGATGAATATTCATGAGGAGGCCGTCGGGGCCAGGCTGGGCTGGGACGTGGGTGCGCGCTCCGGAGAAGCCGGCGCCGCCAAGGAGAGGAGCCGGGCCGGGCCGGGCTCGTGCGCGCGCTCCTGACAGCCCGAGTGCGCGCGGAGGGCGGGGAGGGGGAACGGAGGGAAGGGAGGGGGGAGGAGGGAAGGGAGGGGGAGCGGAGCTGCCGGTGCAGCTGGGGGGAAGCGCTCTCTCCGCTTGTCACCGCCGCTCCGGCCGCCGCGGCCCCGTGGATGGAGGTGTCCGGCTGAGCCCCGGGATCCGCCTCCCTCCGCCAGGAGCCTCACAGGTGCCGTCGCTGGCGGGGCCGCCTGGCGTTCGGACCCCCAGCTGCGTTCTGGGACGGGTGGGGAGAGGGGGCGTTGGGGCTGAGTGGGGTGGGGGGAATCTCCGGCCGCTGCGCTGCCCCCGGACTTTGGGGCTCGCTCGGGAGGCCAGGTAGCCTCCTCCTCGCCGGCCTGGGGACGCGCCTCTCGAGGGTCTCGGTCCCAGAGATGCGGCAGGGGGCGGCTCCCGGGGGGGCCTCATGCATGTGTGTGCATGTGTGTGCGTGTGTGTGCGTGTGTGTGCGTGTGTGTGCGCTCGGGGGCGGGGGAGGGGGCGGCCCGGATACGGGGTGATTTGGGGAGGGAAATCCCGACCTTCCTCTCTCCGCCCAGCGCGCCCGCGAGGCTCCATCTTTGCCCCTGCTCCTCCAGAATTCCTTCGCCCACCCATCCCCGTGGTTGGCAGGGCATCCCCCGGGACCGTGCATTCCTGCAGTGTCACGGCCGCGGGGGAAGCACTTGCGAGTGGAGAGTATTTAGAGACAAACCACGTTCGGGAAAGGGCCGGGTGGGCTTAGGCGGGGCCCCTGTCCGGGGCGCCGCACATGGTGCCCCTTTTTTGGTGCCATCCCTTCCTCCACTCCCTTGTCTCCACCTTCCTTTGGTGGCTTCTGTCATATTTGGCAAAAAAAGGCAGCAGAGTCTCCGCAGCTTATGCTTGGATCTGCAGCCTTTGTGCTGCTGGTGGAGAGGGACCGTGTGTGTGTGTGTGTGTGTGTGTGTATGTGTGTGTGTGTGTGTGTGTGGTGTGTGTGTGTGTGTGTGTGTGTGTGTGTGTGTGTGTGTGTAGGGACCGCGTGTGTGTGTGTGTGTGTGGTGTGTGTGTGTGTGTGTGTGTGGTGTGTGTGTGTGTGTGTAGGGACCGTGTGTGTGTGTGTGTGTGTGTGTGTGTGGTGTGTGTGTGTGTGTGTAGGGACCGTGTGTGTGTGTGTGTGTGTGTGTGTGTGTGTGTAGGGACCGCGTGTGTGTGTGTGTGTGTGTGTGTGTGTGTGTGTAGGGACCGCGTGTGTGTGTGTGTGGTGTGTGTGTGTGTGTGTGTGTGTGTAGGGACCGCGTGTGTGTGTGTGTGTGTGTGTGGTGTGTGTGTGTGGTGTGTGTGTGTGTGTGTGTGGTGTGTGTGTGTGTGTGGAGGAGGGGACAGGAGAGGGGAGGTCAGAGGAGGAGGAAGGGGGAACCAGAACCAGGGAGGGGTTGCTTTGCCAATGCTCCCTTCTCCTCAAAATGTGTGTAGCTATTGGATGTGAAATGAGGCCATTAAATGCTACTTAAGCTTTAGAGGAGCCCTGGGAAATTTGGGAGTGGAGGGCATGAGGGCAGGTTTCATAGAGGGAGCAGAGTGATGGACACAGGCCCAGGGTCAGCAGTGCCAAGGAGCTTTGGAGGATGTGAAGACCTCGGTGCAGGCTCCACAGGCCCAGCGAGGAAGCCGCTCAGCCATGCTGTGTTCTGGGAGAAAAGACTCCCAACTGGCGCTACATTTCCAATCTGCAGTGCATTGTCAAGACTGCAGAGAGAAGCCCACAGTTTTCTTGCTAGGTCTCGGAAGAGCTCTGTGTTTAACACTTTGTATATTGAATTTATGAGGAAGTGAATCACTGAACCAAGATGAAATAATACATTTCTTAGATTCTCCTTAGCACTCCTCCTCCCTTCAGTAGATTACAAGGTGTGTGACAGGCAATCTGTATTGCCTGTGATTCCACTGCAAAATATGTTTACATTTCCATTTTCCACAAGGTAGAGAATAAGGCAGTAACTTGCATAATTCTCCTCTTCTACCCCAGGACGATACTGAGGATGGAAAGGTGGGGACAAGTGAGTGGATGGGAGGAAAAAAGAATGCCCAAATCATTTTCACAGAGCATACTGCTGAAGCACAGTTCTGCTAGTTATTTTATATTGGGGGTGGGGAGGGGCAGGGTGAGAGGAAGATGGCCATCTTCTGGTTATTCATCATTTATTTTTGTTTTGGGGAAACATAGGGGAGAAGGAGGAAGAACTGTCACTCATTAACTTTAGCTTGGGTAAGGGGAGAGCTTTGAGGTGAACTCTGAATGCAGAGGAAGTAAACCTTGGCAGATCAGAAGTGGGAGGTTGGTCCTGGCATTTTAGAAAGCACAAAGGCACTAAAGCTGGGGGTGCAGTGGGGGAGGGGGTTCAGTTGGGAACAAAGCAAAGATGGCTGAGGGAAGGTTCGGTCAGTGAGAATGAAGGGTATTCTGCATGGCAGGCTGGCATGAAAACCCAAAGGTCTAATATTGAAGCAATGGCAGAGACAGAGATGGAGAGACAGAAAGAAACAGAGAGAGAGAGAGAGAATCCTTGCTTCTTGCCTTGGCACACAGGCCCTCCTGCAAGCATTAGGCCCAGTTTGTGTACTTTGAGGTTGTGTGGTATAGTGGAAAGAGGTGTGGGAAGAGCCCTGGGTTTGGAGCCAGGAGACCCAGATTTGTGTCTAAAGCTGGGCCCTTGGCCATTTAACATTTTTTATTAATGACTTGGAGAAAGGCATAGGTGATGTGCTTATCAAATTTGCAGGTGGCAGAATAACACACTGGCTGTGTTAGGATTCAAAAATATCTTTTCTAAAGAAGGACATTGAGCCAAATCTAAAAATTTAGGAATTCTAGAAATCAGCCTCACAAGTACGAGATGAGGGAGGTATAGTTAAAACAGAAATAATTAAAGGAGGAATATACCAGATGGCAGGCTATGGCTAGGAGCTCTTCCCCCACACCCACTCCCCCTGCTCACCCCGGCTACTCCTCAGCATCCTCCCTAGTAGCCCCTGTGGAGGGGTGTCTGTATCACTTCCTCAGCAGAGGGTATGCTTGCGGTCACTTGTTCTTAAGCACAAGAATTCTTAGTTGCTCCTAGACTTAGATTGAATTTGTGGACATAGGAGCTAGCTTCAAGAATCTGAAGAGGGATTAGACTTTTTTTTTTTAAGCTGCAGAGGTCAGAACTAAGAACAGAAGTTGTAGAGAGGCAGATTTGTTATAAAGATTTCCTAAAAATCAGCTGTTCAAAAGAGGAATGGGCTGCCCTCCAGAAATAGTGGGATCTCCTTTCCTGGGAGAGCTTCGAGCAAGCACTTGGTGACTATTTGTATGGTTTGTTATATATGAGTGTTAATCAGGTATGGGCTAGACTAGATGGCCTCTGAGATTATGGGATTCTGTGAATCTTATACATTATAGGGAAATCACTTGACCTAACTGTAATAAATGCTTCCTTATCTGTAAAATGAGGATATTTCTACTCTCTACTTTACGGGGTTGCTGTGAGTAAAGAACTTTGTAAATCTTACAAGATTTGTTACTTATTAATGGCATGATGGATAGAGCACTCAAGTTGGGAGTCAGGAAGAACTCATTTCAAATCCTGTGTCAGACATTTGTTAGCTATGTGAGCTTGGGCAAGTCATTTAACCTTTGTCTCAGTTTCCTCAATTGTAAAATGGAGATAATAGTAATAGCTACCTCTCAGGGTTATGAAGATAAAATGAGATTATATTTGTAAAATGCTTTGTCAACTGTAATCTTATCATTGTTATTGTTGTATCTAGGCATATCCAACTCCAAAATGATTCACTGAGCACTGATTGGCGTCTATGTAATGAGTTCACTAAGACAATAAAAATATATTCAGTTTGAGATAATGAAAGCAGTTATAGATGTCATTACTTTTTAAAGATTTACTTTTTAAAGATTTCTTCATTCATTACTTTACAGATGAGCTAATTTTCTTCTTTGGAATCTTCTTTGGCTAATAATGGTTTAGTTTCAGTGTAGTATTCCAGTCTGGATTTGAAACTAAATCCCCTACCTAGATGTTAGGTGGGTTGGCTTCTTGTGGTGTTACTAATGTGTGATTAGTGGTTTGGATCGTGTCCAAGGGGCCCCTTTGTAATTTTGTCGTTTTCCCTAGCATAGATTTAAAGGAAGTGTGAATACCTGGACCTCTAGCTGGTTAGCTTTTTGAATGGTTTCAGCTCTCTAGAATAGAACCAGTGATCCACAGGGAACTGGCTAAAGGAATTTAAAAGAATAGGAGGTCCTTAATGGAAAAAGAAAAGCTAACATTAATTTGGCATTAATTAATTCAATAAACTTTTATGAAACATAATTGTGTGTCTTGCATGAAGAATAAAGTATCAGTCAAGATGGGAGCTGCCCCTTGTCTATGAATTCATTCCGTTCTAATCGCCTATCCATTTCTCAAGGATGTAGCTTTTCTTCCATAAAATCTTCCCAGCTCGGGAAATCTATTCTCTTTGAACCCCTATAGCATTTGTTATTTGTATAAGGCTTTTGCTGTTAATCATAAGGCAATTCTGTGATGTCTGTATTGAATTATTAACTTTTTATTTGTTTATTCCATGTCTCCCTTTAAATTGTAAATTTAAGGGCAGTAATTGTGCCTAGTACAATATCTTCCACATAGTAGGTGCTCAATGGCCATTGCTAATTGCTTGAGGTTCAGGGGTTATTAGGATTATGCCAATGTCTTAGGATCTTTTAACATTATCTCTACCCTGGTCAGACCATATCTGGAGTATGATGTTCAGTTGTGGGAGCCATATTTTTAGGAAGAATTGATAATTTGGAGAGTACCCAGGGGAAGGCATTTTATATACCACAATTGACACTATTGTAGAAATGGGAGCCACAGCCAGAAAAGTGGAGAAATTGGAATGAATTGTAGGATTACAAATACTCCCTCCAGCAATGGAGAATGCAACCCATTGACTTCTTATCCTGTGCTACACTAGCTGCATTCTCATCCATACATACTACACAAGGGATCCACACAACATAAAGGGCCCTTTCTCTAGGACTTTTAACTTTGTGTATGAGTACAGCAGACAGGTTGTCATTCTATGATTCCTTATTCTTATACCATGCCTAATCAACCTCTTTTCCCAGTCATTCATCTTTTGGATTTCTTTTACACCACAGCTTGCTCATAAGTCATGGGTAATATTCTACAGCCCGTTTATGTTCACCATTACCCTTTGGGTGACCCACAATTTTGAAGAGACTGTGGTGTTCTATGTTTCATAGCCATGTATATCGCCCAAGAAATGGTGAAAAGAGCCATTTATGCCACTGATTGACCAAGAAGTGATTTGAGTCATTGACATGCTAATAACTGATATTCTGTAAAAAGTTATGAATTAATTACTAAATCTTGGAATGAGAAGCATAAAGTTACTTAACCTCTGTGGGCCTAAATAGGCCAACCTCTGTGGGCCTAGATAGGCTAACCTCTGGCTGCACTAGATAACCTAAGGTGTCTTTGAGGTCTCAGTTTAAGATGTTATGATTGTCTAGTTCAGTCCCCTTATTTTACAGATGAGGAAACTAAGGCGTAGAGAAAGACTTGTATGATTTAGGCAGAGCTATGATTTAGAATTCAGGTTTAAGATTTCCTCTTCTTTTTCTATGACTTAGAATTCAGGTTTTCTTTAATTTCAGACTCTTCCTTTTTTTTTTTAAACAGCCTTCAGTTTACAGACTGAAGCATTTATGTGGATATACCATGCATATTACTGTTCCCATGTCTTTGCTACCCCTGTTCCTTCTGAAATAATACCCACTGACCTCTCCAGTATTCTAAATTCTACCTTTATCCTTCAGAGATCAGCTTAAATCCTACTTCTATGAAGTTTTTCCTGACTTAATTTAGTCTACACTGATGTCCTCTTTTTGTGAACTATGATAACCTTAATTGTCTTTTATTTCAATTCAGCAAACATTTGTTGCATATCTACTGTATTTGAGGTACCATAACAGAACTGGGGTCACAAAAAACAAAAATAAAAGTTTCTCACTTCAAGGAGGTCACATTCTACTGGAGAGATACAATATGTACACATAAGTTAGTTCAAGGTAGTTTGAGATGGGAGAAAGTACTAAAAACTGGGGAGGGATGGGGGAGGAGAATCAGGCTTCATATAGGAGGTAGCATCTCAATTGATCCTTGAAAGAAAGTAGAGGTGAAAGCGTTTAAAGTACGGAGAACAGCCTGTAGGAAGGCATGGAAATGTATGACGGAATACTGTGTTAATAACTAACAAAACAAGATCATGGGGTCATAGATTTAGAACTAGAAGGAACTTGGAGGATCTCTAGTCCATCTCCATCATTCTGCAAGAGAAGAACTGAGACCTAGAGAGGTTGAGTAATCTTTCTATGTATTTGTCTCTCCAATTAAACTAATTTCATTGAGAGCAAAGATTTTTTACAGACATAGAACTTTGGAGTTGAAAAAATCTCAGATTTTTTTTTCAAAGGCAGGGTTAAGTGACTTGCCCAGGGTCACATAGCTAGTAAGCATCTGAGGCCAAATTTGAGCTCAGCTGCTCCTGATTCCAGGGCCAGTACTATATCTACTGTGTCACCTAGTTTCCCTACTTTAGGTCTTCCAGTCTACTTTCCTTATTTTACCTATGAAGAAACAGGAGCCTATAGGAGACATGGCTTGCTAATGATGCCACAGATGTTGGGGATAGACCTGGGACTAGCTTCCAGTCCACAAACACTACCTCCGTACTTCTTTTCTCCCCATAGATTGCCTAGTGTTTTTCATGCAGTAGATGCTCTGTGAATGCTTATTGTTGATGATAATGGTGTCGACTTAATGCTGGGTAAGAATATCCATATGGTTCTGCCTGATATCAACAATAACAAATGACACTGACATAGCAATTTATAATTATAAAAAATCTTGGTGTATATTTTCTTACTTGATCCTCACGACAACCATAGGAAGCAGGTAGTGCAGGTTAATTCATTGGCTCTGTTTAATAGATGATGATGGTACTTGATTTCAGAGACATTAAAAAAACTGACTTAAGGAGTTAGTGCTTCAAAAAACCTTAGACTTTTTTGCAGCTGAGAAAACTGAAGTTCAGAGAGGTTAAGTGACTTGTCTAAGCAGCAGAGCTGGAATTCAAACCTAGGTTTGGGGGCTCAAATCTAGTGCTCTTTCTGCAACCTCCCAGTTGCCACACCTGCCCTTGGCTTTGTCTCTTTACAATTCTATAGTTCACAAACGGAGCCTCTGAGAACAAAACATATGGTTATTGATCAATCTACTTTAACTCTTCTGCAGGGCTGTGACTACAATCGTACATACCCAAATGGACTAATTACCATGGGAGGACATATGTAGGCCAGTATGGATTGGATTGCCATTCTGTATCATAGCAGAGGAATTTGAGTATGTGGAGAGTTTGAATTGGTTATGCTAAAAATCTGCCATGCATGTGCTACTTAATTCAATTAAACTATTGAGCATTTATTTAAGTACTGAGTATGTGTAATGGATTGTGCTGGGTTAGGGGAGAAAGATAAATGAAAAATGACACAGTATCTCCCCTCACAGGGGAGAGAAGAGAGGTGTATGCCAATAACTGTAATGCTGGTTAGACTATATTATAGGGGCATAGAAGAGGTCAGACAGAATAACATTAGAAATTCCAGTATCCTTTCTAGTTGGGTGGATCAGGAAAGGCTTGTGGAAGAGCTACCTGAACTGCCTTAAAGAAAGAAAAGGATTTCAACAGGTAAAGTTTTGGGGGCAGTTTGCTGTAGACACAGAAGATGGCATGTGCAAATGCACAAAGATGGTAGAGGACAGGATCAAGGAATAGTTAGCAGTCCACAATGAGTGTAAACAAAGACCAGAAAGGAATGTAGGAAACAACTTATCAAGGACTTTGAATAATCAGCTAAGGAATTTTATATTTTATTTGCCAGGGAAAAATATTTTTCTCTCTCTTCCACCTCCCTGCCTCCCCCAATGAAAAAGAAAGAAAAACAAAATCCTTGTTAGCAAATATGCAACTGTGCATTACTTGAGCTGCCGTGCAAAAAAACAAACAAACAAACAAAAAAAGAATAGATCAGAAAGCTAGTTAGGAGGCTGTTTTAATAGTTCATGCAAGAAGTAATGGGAGACTGAAGTAGGGTGCTGACAGTGGGAATGGAAAGGAGGAGGTATGAAAGTAGAAATTGACAGGACTTAGCAAATGATTGAGTGTTTTAGATGGAGAAGAAACAGTCAAAGATGACATACACATAGCTTCTACACATGATGATAATACAAAGTGATATATGGTAAGTGCTGAATGAGTGGTATAGAAAATAAGCCTTTAGGTAAGTAAAGGTACAGGTTTCCTACAAAGTGCTTACCTGTGTCTGATATTCAGCATGGTTACAGAAGGCCTTTATGGGGAGATGTAGTGAGCTTAGATAGCTTCCCTTTTGATGGATAGAATCATCAGTTAAAAGCAACCTCAAGAAGTTATTTAGTCTGTCTTTCATATTAATTTTATTTATAAAACCCAAATATAAGATGTATCCTAAATACATATGGCTTCTAGAATATTACAGAATATCCAAAAGATGAATGTTTTTCCCTCAAGGAGAACAAGGCTATTTGCAGATGGATGTTGATAATACTCTAAATATCCCTTAACAGAACATGGAGATAGAGGCCAGTCCTGGATCATATTGTTTCTTCTTCTTTTTTTAATTTCCAGAGAAGGTCAACGTGAAAGTTGCTCTTGGTCTAAACCTGCACAAAATGGAGGCCCCATTGGTGAGCCTAGACGAAGAATTTGAGGACTTGCGACCCTGCTATTCAGAGGACAAGGATGAGAAACCTCCATGTTTCTATGGCTCATCTCCCCACCACCTAGAAGATCCCTCTCTCTCAGAGCTTGAGAATTTCTCCTCTGAAATTATTAGCTTCAAGTCCATGGAGGATCTTGTGAATGAGTTTGATGAGAAGCTCAATGTCTGCTTTCGAAACTATAATGCCAAGACTGAGAACCTGGCCCCTGTGAAGAACCAGTTGCAAATCCAAGAGGAGGAAGAGAATCTGCAGGATGAGGAGTAAGAAATCTTGTATCTCCCTATATCTCCTTTGTCTCAGATAACAGTCTTCAGGATGAGGGTCCCTGACAAAGTGTCATAATGAATCCATACATTCATGATTGGTCACATGCACTCCCAGACTCCCCAACAAGGCGATGCTGCACTCCCTGGACAGCTGTTCACCCCAGTCTCTTCTTATGCCATTGCATAATTCTGCCCTAAAGCTTTTCTCTTTTTTGGGATCATTTTTCCTGGGTTGAAGCCTTAGAGGAATGAATTGATTTTTAGTGAATTAAAAGGTTTTCCTAGCTGTGAAATGCAATGTCAGGAACATTAAATTCAAAGGCAAACATGGTATGGTAGATAGAGGGATGGACTTGAAGTTAGAAAGATCTGAGTTTCAATCTCACTTCACACACTAGCTATGTAACCCTGGACAAGTTATTTAACCTCTCTGTGACTCAGTTTCCTTATTTGTAAATTTAAGCAGTTAGATACTTTGCCCTCTAATGTCCTTTCTAGCACTGAACTATAATCCTTTCATTTAGTTGCATTGCACTGTGACTTTCAGAGTTCCAGGACTGCACCTCTTTTCTCCTCCTTTCCAAATTCATTGTGATGAAAAAAGGTCAGTCATTTATGATTATTTTTTTCTGGAGAAACACCAGCACTGTGAATCTTCTCAAGATAATTAACACCCTTTAGGGTCTTGGAATGTTGTCAGGAAAACATTAAAACAGAATGATATGATAGGCAGGGTATTATGAAACAAAGTGTTAACAACTTAGGGCAGTCAAGAAAAGGATTTGAAGGAGAAGGGGTTAATTTGTTTTCAATAAGTAAGAGGAGGTGGTGGAAACAGGAAAAACAAAACTCCCAATAAAAAAGAAAAGAACATCCAGCAGTTTTCTTAGAATCATTTAAGATAAAAAGTAAGTCGTGAATTAGAGAAGACAGAAGCAATAAGTCCTAGTTTTTCTCTTTTCCATGGCCTTAAGTGGAAGAGAGTGCCCATCCACAGACTGCAAGGTGAGGAGGTAGGGTCACAGGGAGCAGAAGTTGGGGAATGAATCTTAATTCATTAATGATAATATTTCAAACATAATTGGCCCACATCCTATTTGCTAAAATGGTAAAGCCTACCTTGCAGATAGCATCAGTAAACTAATAGCAGTATTCTGGGGATAGAGTGCTGTACCTAGAGTCAGGGAGATCTGGGTTCAAACCTGTCCTCAAAGACTAAGGCAAGTCATTTA